>NC_056727.1:368851481-368953981 GCF_019279795.1 Protopterus annectens | reverse complement strand
GGATAGGTGGAAGTTCAGGTAAATATCTATGTGTAAGTGTGTTGGTTAGGGGCTTTAGTATGTATCTGTATGTGTTGTGACTGTGTGTGTGTGTGTGTGTGTGTGTGTGTGTGTGTGTGTGTGTGTGTGTGTCTGTGTGTGAAGAACTGTAAAATGTGTGGGTGTGAGTTTCCCTTCTGTGTCTGGGCGATCTCGGAGTTAGTATATTTAAGTAGGTGGTGGGGGGTGCAGGGGGGCTTGCCCCCCTGCTTATCTGTAGGATTATATGTTTGATTGTGGGGGGGGGAGTTGTGTGTATGTGTATGTGTGTGATGTATGTGTGTTGTACGTTTGGGATTTTGAATTTCACGCTTCTGGTCTTTCAGCATTTAGGGGTTTTGGCTATATAGTCTCAAGATTTTGAAATTCGATATTTCAAATTTTGAGATTATGTAATGAACCCATAGATATATATATATATATATATATATATATATATATATATATATATATATATATAGATTTACTATCAAATGGTCGATTGCCACTCCATCGAACGTCGGATGGTCGACATCGGAAGGTCGGATATATCGAATGTCGAAGTCGAAATATCAATCTCGGAACGGTATTACCATGGGTTGAGGTAGGAGTACGTCATTGTCGTACCTACGAACTGCTCCCCTACCTCGACCCATGGTGGAACCCATTTCGAGATTGGTTTCGATAAAACGGTTCCGCCTTCCGGTGTCGACCATCCGACGTTCGATGGAGTGGCAATCGACCATTTGATAGTAAACCATATATATATATATATATGTATATATATATATATATATATATATATATATATATATATATATATGTGGGATCCATACAGATCACCAAATGCACTTTCCACCGAATGCTTATCGGTGGGGCATATTTACGCGAAAATGCTTTTCACCGAAAAAGCACTTTTGCATACGTATGCCTGTTCCGGAGATTGTACCACTGTGTGGGTAAGGGAAAATTCCCTTTTCCCTACTGTAGTGCGAGCTCGGAGTGAGAATATTAAAGTGGGGGGGGGTTTAACGCACTTTAATGAAAGCGCTTTTCGGTGAAAAGCATTTTCGTTAAAGTGTGTTCGGTGATAATGGATTTGGGCTTTTGCACTTTCGTGCAAAAGTCCTAGATCCATATATATATATATATATATACTAGCTGTACCCGGCCACACGTTGCTGTGGCTCAGTCTATTTAAATGGAAAAGAAAGAAAAGAGAAAGCACACGTTTCTAGTATGTTTAATTTCACAATGCTTGTGGGTATACAATATTTTTTGTTGTTCCATTGTCTGTGCAGATATAGAGATTGTCTGGTTTGCCGACTCTAGAACACGCAACATATAATTGTCCATGTGAGAAGCAATCTGTGTGTAGATCTAAACCGGACAATTCTAAAGATCGGCCCTGAGCTTTGTTGATGGTGATTGCAAACGCCAATCGAATTGGGAATTGCAATCTCTTAAATTGAAATGGCATATCTGTTGGAATCATAGGAATGCGAGGAATGAGGACATCTTCACCTTTGAAAGGTCCTGTCAAGATTGTTGCTTCTATGACGTTGCTCATTAATGTTTTTACTGCAAGCCATGTGCCGTTGCAAAGTTTTGGCTGGTTGATATTTCGCAACATGATAATCGGCATGTCGATTTTCGATTGCAGTACATGCAGTGGCATACTTGGCAGATCGAGTGAATTCAAAAATTCTGTTGGATAATTAATCACTTCATCTGCTTCCACAACAGTGTCGACGGACTTGTATGTGACTGCCTCACTTTAAATGTTAGACTGAATAATATTAAGTTCGTAGACGTCTTTGTTCTTGGCTGCAAGAATAGCTCATTCAGTCAGCCAATTGTGATTCTTATAATTGGTTTGAATATTGGGAAATACTTTTTCAACCAATTCTTCTTTTGATGTCACTAAATTGCAGAATTTATGAGGCATTCAAATTCGTCCTGAGGTCAGATCAGCCGGCACCTTTCCGTTCCCAATTTCCAGCAATTGATGTGAGAATATCTCAGCTGATCGATTGTTTTGCAGCTGGACATGCATATTTGTAGTTAATTTTAACGTCTTTAAATGTCGCCACAAAGTAGAGTATTTCAGGCAAGCATTTATTTCGTCCGCTGGTGTCAATCGAGGAAAACGAAGCAGATCTGAAGCTGCAGAACACAATCGCCGTGCTCGCAACCAACAATCCTCAAGTCTGGCTGCACGTCGCTCTGCTGCTTCCTCGGCATGTATTTGAGCCATTCTTTGTCTGTTTCACTCATTCACTGATGCCCGTTCTTCCTCAGTTTGATTCGCAATTACTCGTCGCACTGCTTCCACTCCGCGAGTACGACGACCTAAGTTTGATCTTCTGCAAGGCATTATTTGGATGAACTAAAGCAGATCGATTGCACTGAAAAAGAAGTAAGAAAGTTAAAACAAAAACATATAAAATTGCATATATGTATACAAATATATAGAATCCATAGTAGGTATATAAAAACACATGCGTATTCGAATGCAATATGTGACATCTATATAATAGTAGGTATATAAAAACATGCGCGTATTCAAATGCAACATTGTGGGAAAATTTCAAAGCAATTGGTGTAGAACTTTCGGAGATTTAAAATTTTGAGCAAACGAACATTTACATTTTTATTTATATAGATATATATGTATATAATATGGAGAGAGATCTGTTTTGTTCTTTCTAACTATGAGTTCTCTGGGTATTTCTAGTTCATGACATTATCGCTGTCATTTGCAATCTGCTGTGTGTTAAAGCTGTATATTGTTCAATGTGTTTTTTTATTTTTACAAAATAAATGAATAAATAACATTGAAAACTGTCTGATTTACTCCATTCCATCTGTGTAAGAGTTCACTGCAGTATTGTTTATTCTCAATTTTCTCAGCACATATTTAACATAGAAGCTTTCCTAAAAAAAAAAAAATGTGCCATTGTTATCTTCCATGTTCAGCAAAGAATGTTACAGTTCTTTATATAGTTTGCCATAATCAAGCATGACAACTTTTGTATCCTGGGGGAAATTCTGTTCAGTGTCAGTTGGGACTAAAAATAATTATTTGGCTGTTATAAAATGTCAACCATTATTTATCCTAGACAAAATTCAACTCCATACCATTAGTGTTAACCATTGGCATGCTGGCAATCACTTGCAAAAAGTATTAGTGCCAATATTATTTGAGATATAAAAGGCATTTACATCTTTGACTCCATCATTAGGTAAAAGAATTTCGTCTGAGGAAACCTTTGAAGCATGTTTAATTATGTTTTTATTGAAAGAATAACGTTTTAAAGTTCCTGTTATGAGCACAGTGTTGATTATTTTTTTTATCCAGTGAAATCATTGCTACATGCATTTAAATGTGGAATTGTTGTAACATGGTAGTCAAAGCTCCAATGCATCTTACAAACAAAAGTGATTTCTGTGTCTTAAATGGTTCTCATATCCTGATACTGCCCCATTTCTTTAGTTGTTTAGATTTAAGAAGTGCACTTATGAAATTCTTTGGTGTCATTTAGTCTCATGTTCTAGAAGCTAAGTTGTAGGTCTTAGCAATGCCTTAATTCCAGCCTTGCATCCATCCATATGATTCAAACAGGTATATTTCAAATGTTAGCCATGACTTGGCTTTTTGGTAAGGTCCTAATCCCGCTACTGAACCGCCATAAAAGGAAAATCTTTCTCTCTTACTGTTTCAAGCTACCTCTTTTTCACAGCATTAACTGGCAAGTAGTGCCTTTTTCTCTGGCTAATATATACTTTTCCTGCCTAACACTTTGGGAACTTTTTATACCAATGGCACATTTAAAGGCATGTACAACGTTTTCAAACTCATTATTTCACAACTACTCCCTTCTCAGCAAACCAAAAGAGGATTTGGACTCCTAATGATAGCTTGTGCAACCACTGCAGCCCACCATCTTTTTACTGGTTAGGTTGGGCCTGTTCGGCATTGTATTTTGAAAGGGCCGGAGAGATGGTGCTCACTATTACAGCTTATATTGCCATCAGTCTACTTACTCAGCCATTGTAGTGTGGTACGGTCATTTACAATGCTGAAATGTCTATCCATTAAATAATCAGGGGATACAAGGCCCACATGATTGTTACCCCCCCCCCCCCCTTTGTGGCAACATATCTCCTTCCTATATGTCACTACTTCTGCTGATAATAGAATGCAGGGTGCATTTCACCATGAATGTATTGGGCTAGCAGTGTCTTCAAACCTACCTCTGACACATCAGTATAAGCTGAGCCTTAGTCGGCTCTTACCAATCAACTTCCTACAGCCAGATCCACACATGTCTCAGCTTTTTTTTATATGAACTTCAGCACCTACTGTAACATGCTGATTGATAGCTGTTGCCTACAGCCAGATCCACACCACCCCTCAGTTCTTCAAGTGAAGAGAAAAGAAAAAAAAAGGACCTTCTGCTTTTACTGTAGCAAGCCAATTGGTACATTTTCCTATAGCCAGGGCCACTCCCCGTCAGCTCTTGAACTGAAGAGCAAAAACGGAATGCTACTTTGTTAAGCTGCAACAAGCTGATATCAGCACAGCTTAATGCACATGGAGCACTGAAGAAATGCTGGTATAAAAAACAGAAGGCAGGAACTATAGAATTCTCAGTCACACTCTCTAATGCTTGTGCCCAGCGCATCTGCCCTATTCACCCTATCTTTGCTATGTTTCTGGATGCAAAGGTAAATATTTTAGCAAATCCAGGGGTCATTTACACAAGTTCAGATCACAAGATCTTTTTTACTTCATTAAACCATTCCATCTTGGCAGGAACTTTCCTTTTGTGAGAGTTTCAAAGCTCAGTAACAATTACAAAATTTGCCACAATCTTTCTGTAGGTCCCAGATAGTCAAAGAACTTCACCTGTTTTTAAATGTTTTATAGCCTTGTTTTCTTCTACTTGTGTTCTTATGACCTCTTTTCGTATAAGATATCTCAAATACTTGGCTTCCACCATGACCAGTTTACAGTCTAACATACCTCTCAACTGTCCAGATTTTAGCAGAATGTCCAGATTTTTGCCTCATATCTTTGGCCTTCTCCTTATAAAAATTGTGGTATTCTGGCAAATCACTAGGATGATCTGAGGATTGAAGTTCCCAAATAATGACATGCATTTGAGTTTCAATCTTCAAATTTCTCAGAAAATATATGTTAAAACAAACCCTGTTACTTTAGCAATGAGCAATATTTAAAATCTGTCCCTGTTTTTAGGCCTTCATCCCCCCATTTTGTCAGGCTTTGTCCAGATTTCTCTCACTAAGAGGTTGAGAAGTGTGCTGTCTAACCTGACTGTCTTACAAAGTGTAACACAGCATGCACTTTTGGTAAGTGAGACTCAAAAAGTCTAAATGAATAGCCATGCCATTCATGTATGCAACAAGATATCCTGAGTGGGGTTCAATATTTTATCCATCAACCTTTGAAAAGAAACTTGGGCTCTGTATTGACTAAATGGCAAAATCATGCTATGAAACAGATTATCACAGGGTGCAAAGACTGTTTTTTAGCAGAAGGGGTAAATAATACAAGTGATGACAACCTTTTCAAATTCAAGATTGTATTGTATATGGTATCTCATCACTTCTGTATCAACTCATCAATTCTTGTCATAAGATAGCTAGCAAATTTTGAAATGCAATTGATTTTTCTAAAAGCATTTCTTCTCTAAGCAGTTGCTTTTGTGACTTTGGTAATTTATAAACTCTTCGCCTAAACTTCACTCTAGGATTAACCTTTATATTATGTTGAAGCACTTTAGTTTCCCCAATCTTTTTTCTTTTATTTCAAATAGAAATTCTCTCACTTAATCATTCACTGAATCGAGAGAGTGCATTAATCGAAAGAGTTGGCGACAGTTAACATGATACCCCAACCCCATGTAGAAAAATGGGGAAAAGGGGGCTGATGATGATGATGATAATGAGAAATTCTCTCACTTCCTGGTTTTGTACTTTTGACAAGGAGACTTCCAGCTTTACTTCAAGTAGAGATTTTCTGGTCTGTCCTGTATGAATTTCAGCTTGCAAGCTAGCCACAGAACTTCACACTTCATTTAAACATATAGTAATATAGAATTCATAAATTCCAACATCCTGGATCAACTAATCAATTGTCTCACCAGGGGCTCCAATATCCTAGACCTGGTCATTACCAACATAGGAAATTGATGCTCCCCACCTATGGTCACCCTCTCGTTGGTCAGGTCAGACCATAAGCTAATCACCCTTAACATCCACATCCCACCCCCCCCCCAGTAAAGAAACCCCCATAAAAAAACTTCTCCAAAGCCAACTTCATGCTACTCAAGTCAGAAGTTACAAACTTCATGACACCCATGCAGACGGGAACTGAAAGTTCAACTGCTGAGTCCTACACTAAGGCACTGTATGAGAACATCCACTCATGCATGAATTGTGCCATCTCAAATAGAACCAAGATGCTCTCCTCCAAAAAAATGAGGTCAATCTGGTGGTCCCCTGCCATAAACAAACTTTACAACAAAAGGAAAAAACTGTTGCAGAAAAGAGGAAAATCCCAGGATACAAAAAACTCCCTTACCAGCCTCAGTAAGAAGCTGAGATCCCTCATAAAATCCTCCAAAGCTAGTTACAAAAATAAAATTGCTAAAGATTCCAAAGACAACTACAAGGCATTCTACAACTATCTCAAGAATCTAAATAGCAATGCTCAGATCTGCTCTGAGCTACAACAGAATGGCATTAAATATACTGATCCCAAGGATATTGTCAATATCCTGGCAGATCGATTCAGTGCCAACTTCACCCCCCCTCTCATCCCCTAATTGACCCATCTCAATACTGGAAGATTGCCGAATTCCAGTAATAATGGCCACACAGGTAAAAAATGCACTCTCCAAAGCTAAGAATACAGCATCCATGGGACCAGATGACATCCTGGGCTGTGTACTACATGAACTACAAAATGAACTGGAACCTCACCTAAGTGTCATGTTTAATCATAGCCTCATCTCAGACTTCATGCCCATTGAGTGGCGCACAGCTACAGTTATCCCACTCCACAAAGGGGGGATCCACCTTGGATCCCGGGAACTACCGCCCCATCAGTCTGATGAGCCTCATCTGCAAGGCCATGGAACGTATTATCATGGAACTAATAAACAAAGACTTGACAACCTTCAAACACTGGACCCCACCCAGTTTGGGTTCATGAAGGGCTGATCTTGTCTCCTGAACCTGATTGACTACTTCGAATCAGTCTCCAGAGCTGTGGACGAGGGTAAGGCGGCCCACACAGCCTATCTGGACCTTGTCAAGGCCTTTGACACCATCCCCCACTCCTGAATCATAGATAAAATTACTAAGCTGGACATTAATCCCTACGTCACTCGATGGGTTGCTAACTGGCTTACTGACAGAACCCACACTGTAAAAGTAGCTGACTCCAAATCCAGCTCCAGATAAGTGACAAGTGGAGTACCTCAGGGTTCAGTCCTGGGACCACTCTTGTTTGGCATCTACTTCTCTGAAGTACAGGCCAATACTAAGGGACTCTGGCTAACAAAGTTTGCAGATGACTGCAAACTGGGAGCCATTACTGAATCACCAAATGATGTGGATACTCTACAAAAGGGCCTTACAGAAACAGATGCTTGGTGCCAGAGTCATGGGCTCAAGCTCAATGCCAAGAAATGTATAGTTATCCCCTTTGGGAAAAAACATGTACCTGTGAATTACCACATAGGTGGCAGTACACTAAACACCGAAAGTATGATAAGAGACTTAGGGACACAGGTGGACAGTGGTCTCACCTTCAATACTCACATCACCACAACAGTCAGGAAATCCTTCTATGTGGCACACCTCATCACTAGGGCTTTTCATCCAGAAAAAAGGAGGTCATTGTCCCACTGTACTCATCCCTCATTAGATCCATTATAGAATACAACACCCCATTTGGTATGTACCTCTCAAGACACCTGCAACAACTGGAAAGGCTGCAGAAATACCTCACTAAAAGAATCACAGGCCTAAAGCAGATGCCCTATGCTGACCGCCTTAAAAAACTCCAGCTATACTCTGTTGCATATCATCTACTCAGAGGTGATCTCTGTTTAACATAAAAGGCCATGTCAAACCCAGAGCTGTTAGACATGCTACACTTAAAGAAATCCCAATCCCTTAGAGCCACATGCTCCAGGGATCTAAACCTTGTCATCACAGTAAACAAAACATGGTATAGGGATAGGTTCCTGACCCAGAGACTCCACAGACTCTGGAACAGACTGCCCATACATGTCAAGAAGAGCGCCTCTTTAGCCCTCTTCAAAAGAAACCTTGATGATTGGATGGGAGAAAGGAAATTCACCCCGGGGATCACATCAGTCACCCTGCTAGACAGGGGTCCAGGAAGTAAATAGTGTGGGAAGAAATAGCCAGGGAATTGTTATGGCTAGGCTTGTGTAGGCCCTAGGGCCAATAGCCTAGTTCCAACCTATGAACCTATGAACCTATAAATTTGCTCTGTCCTTCTGTATCATGTATTTCACTGCAGGCATTTTTTCAAACATCTCAACCTGCTCTTGCCATTTACACAGAAATGTGTTTTCTGTGGAAGGCACTAACATTAATACATGAACTCTTGGGTTAAATTCTGCACGTTGGGCATTTTTGATATTAACTCTTTTTTAACATATTCAACTATAGGCACAGACAACTTTGATCTAGCTTGTAAACTGATGTAGTGTTGCATCACATTTTAAATTGTGTCCTCTTCTTTCCAAGTTCTCTTAGTGATGACAAATAATCACCTTATATGTCTACATACAATTGCTCAAATGGGGAAAACTCAGTCAAAGTTTGTGGCACTTGTGTTAAAACAATAAGTAAGTAGAGTAACAACAGGTCCAAGCATTGATGTCAGTAGCATTGATTAGCATGGATTTCAGTGTTTTATTAAACCACTCTACAAATACACCAGTTTGCAGACTGTTTGGCTTTAAAATAGTGGTATATCTGACGGAACACCATTGACAAAAAGTGAGTGCTTTGGTCAGTAAATATTAATTTAGGGATATCCACTCTGGAAAATAACAGTACCAGCTCTGTTACAATAGTCTTCCCATTAGCCTTGTACAATGCTACTGCTTCAGGAAATTTTGTAGCATAGCCCATTATTACTAATATGTATTCATACCCAATACTAGATTTTACTAATGGCTACATGTTGTCCATAGCAACATCTTCATAGGTTCATTGGTTCATAGGTTCATACTAGGCTATCTGCCCTAGGGCATTTATAAGCCTAGCCAGAGTGTGTTTGGCTTTCTCCACCCATTTTAAATTAATTTTGCTATGCCCTTTTGGGATGAAGGGATTTTTATACCCAGGATAGTGCATTTGTTCTGTCATGCTGGACCAGAACCATAGAGGTTTTCTATGTCATTATGCCTAAACAGTAAAACCTAGCTAGTAAACTTCCCTTAGTTATGTTCATGCCAGTGACATCCTAACATGTAGCTATGATGTAGCTTTACTAGTGGTGTATCATAAAGTTTTAACACTAATAACTGTTAAGAAATATCTTCTATATCTTTACTTATTCTGTTTAACAGGTCCTCTTTCAGCTTAAAAATAAGACTAAGAAGCAATGGGAAAGGTGCATCCCGTTCACTGTTTCTCTTACAACCTTGGTTATATTCTCTTTTACCCCAATTGAAGTAATATTTCCTTCTTTGCTTTTACACTTTAGAAATTATATGGCTTATTTTAAAGTCCATTAAATTACGCTTACTCTCTTCACCAGCTTGCCTTGACACTACAGTTTCTTTTATGTCTTCCTCTGGAAAGGGTAATTCTAGACAAAAAATACTCTTTGTTTTGCATTCTCTGTTATCCATACAAGTACTGTCCTTTTAGGTTGCTTTCCTCTGTTTTAGAGTGAGTGGATAACACCCCTCATATTTTACTCCTTCTGTATGTCTTCCTGCCTCTGCAACAAAAGATATCTCAGAAAAACTTTATCTTTTGTTTTCTTCTTTCCATGCTTACACATACCGGTTGCTTAGAATTTGATTTGGCATTGATTTTCTACTTTATAATAGTAGATGTGGATTTAGGGCTTTCAATTTCCTTATCTATGTCCCTTTTACTATTTATTACAACTGCTTTCCTACGGGAATCCTAACTCAAGTATTCAACTTCTTCTGTCTCTTTTTCAGTGCTAACCTAAGTATTTGTACAGCTTTCTAACTGCTATTTTTTTTATTTAGAACTTCCTATCAGTTCACCTTCAGTTTCTATACTGAAATTTCTTACAGGTTTACATTTCTTTTGCTTTGTCACTGGGGCAGGCTTCTAATAAAATGTAGGATATTTTTTATTGTTCTGCTACAGCTAAATTTTGATTCCCCTCTGCACCTTCTGCGTTGACTCCCTTTATATGATTTTTGATACTGGGCCTTTATATAAGTGTCACTGTCTTGCTCTACCTTTCTTTCCTTCTTATACTGAATAGGTCTATCAAGCTGCTGTTTTACCTCTCTTTTGTTAAAAGTATCTGCTTACCAGACTGTTTTATGGTGCTACAGCCATCTATATTTTCCATGGAGATTTAAAGTGTGGAAAGCCTTTTTCCTGATAGTGTATCATGAGCCAAATGGGAAGCCGCGGTGGTACATTGGTAGCATTGTTGCCTCACAGGAAGAGGTTCTCCTGTTTGATTCATGGGTGGAGTGCCTTTTGTGTGGAGTCTGCATGTCTTCCCCGCAGTCGAGGGCCTCCAAAAGACATGCGTGAATGGGCGTGCCTTTGCTGAAGGTTGGGCATCGAGCTGGCAACTCGGCACCATAAAAAAAAAAAAATCTACTGCCAAACATTACCAAACAGGAGTTCCGCTGTGGCGACCCCTAACCGGGAAAAGCTGAAAAGACAAACAACAACATATCATGAGCCAAATAATGGAGTTCCAGCCACATGAAGTGAGTTTTCCCAAAACTGTTTGAATTTACACTTGTGTGAGATGACAATATATTCCATGACCAGGAGTGCATATTACCTCCACTTATCTCCTCTTTCTGGCTGTTACTAATCTTATGCTTACATAGGAGGGGACCCTTCACATCTTTTTTTAATTTATTTATTCACTTCTGACCAAGTTAGTTATACTAGGCCACTGTCTACTTTTCAAGGGAGATCCAGGGTGGTATTCATACTGATTAGGGGGAATTTGTCCAAGGCACTGGTGAACTCAAAACCTACTCTTTTTTCAGTAAGTGCCCTGGTATTTTTTACATCTACCTGAGCTACCACCAGCTTGTGCAGATGGGACTTCAGTTTCACATCTCATCTAAAGTATAGATAGACAAACAGAGCAAGACTCTACCTTCCTTTCCCCTAGAAATACACTTCACCAGGTTAGTTAAAACACAATAAGATAATGCTGACATTTCTTCCAGCTGTAGTCTTGTCCCACTGCATAGGAAAAACTTCATGTGTCGCATGCATTTCAGTTTTCACATTTCTGCTACAAGCATTTTCTTAAGTATTAGTAGAACAGAACTTAGCAATGTGACCTTACTCTACACATGTATGAAACAAATTAACAGATTATTTGCTGCTTTGGGCTTCAGAGAAAATATACTTCGTACTGCAATAATAGACTTAGATAATTCAGTTTTAAACATCGTGGCATTATCTCTATGCTAAATTTACTCATTTGGCACAGTTCTTGGGATCATTTTGCAGTGCCCATTTTCAAATATTCCTAGGCAGAGCACTTTTATCCCAGTCTACTGTTAAAATTTCTGACATGCTCAATTTAATATTACTGTCAGGTTCTAGCCATATGTTTGAATATGTTTTAAACCACGCATCTGCCTTCTTATTTACTTATCAGAATTAACAACTTAGTTACAAAGTTGTATTGCTTGTACTCTGAAGCTATTCTAGCCCTAGCCAATATTTCATTGAAAAAAAAATCATCCTGCTCCATGTAATCAATTCTCCCATGTCCATATTTGTTTTCAGTGCCTCTCATATCGGTTACTGTGGCAGGAATTTGGCCAAGTCTATTTAGTCTCAGATCCCTATAATAGGGTACAACTCAGAAACCACAACGTAGGATTCTAGGTCATCCTCAGTTATATTTTCATAGAAGACAAATTCTTGAGGTTAGCAGCTATATTCTCCAGTAATAAAAAATGCTGCTTCAGTTTTAGCAGCTTCTGATCAGCCTCTACCTTTGACTCACTGAGCCCTTTTAATAAATATTCTATGATTGGGTTGTCAGGAAACAGTAGAAAAGGAAAATAAATCAGCAGTAGAAATGTTTCAGGGAAACATTAGCAACACTTTTATGGGGAATTAGAGGCCCAAAATGCAATGTTCTTGTTCACACACATAGTGCAAGGAATGGTATATGATAAATCTTTGCCTGGCTACCTGAGCCCACATTCTTGACTAGTGTAAGTCCAAGGATAAGCTGGAGGCACCTGTTTGTATAAAACCCAGGTTTATTCAGTACTTCATATAGTATACCAAAATATTTGCTCACTTGGCTTAGTAGTTGAAATTGAAATTAAAACAGTACCTTTGGTTATTTCCCACCAGTTATTTAAAGTCCACAGTCTCTTCATGAAACAGGTTGCCTTTTTGAATTTCTGACTTTAGATCATAGCCAGACTCTGATTTCAGCCTGCAGTTCAGGTAATTGCTAAAGGTGTATTTCACAGGTTAATCCTGATTGGGCCATCATACCATACATCTCCAGGTTCTTTTATGTAATCACCTTTTCACCTTTTTGAACTTCCACATGACAACACATTTTTCTCTTGGTGTTGCAGGCTACATCTGTGTGCATTGGAAACCAATACCTTGTTAACTAATAGATAGTTTTCCTGTCTTGAACAAGGCAATACACACACACACACACACACACACACACACACACACACACACACACACACACACACACACACACACACACACATCTTCATTTATCAGTCTGGATAGTGCTTTCATACATAGCATATAGTTATAGATCAGTAATAATAAAATATTCATATAATGAAAATCTTAAAATTATCTACCAAAGCAACACAAATCTTATACTATGTTACTCTAAAGTGCTTCATTTTCAATGTGTTTTAGTTCTATTGTCGAATTTAAATTTCTCGGAAGAAAACAGCAGTGCTGTGCTAGGTTGCTGTAACCCACTCAGTCCATGCTTACATATGCAATATTGTTTAATAAAGTATGATTTCCTTATATTTCAGTGCCAGATTTAAGACCCTGTTTTCACATTCCTTGTATAATAGGGTCAGTCTCAAGACAGCTCTTGTTATATGACTTATATCTTTATTGTGTACTCTGCTTGTCATCATGCTAATGATGAGGGTTCTGGACAACTAACACACATTCTATAAGTATATTATATGATGCTGCCAATTCCAGATTCCCATATGAAAACCATTTTCACAATAGAGCTCTCAATCTATACACTAGGCCTTCTTTGGTCAGACAGGGAGTTTATGTGCCTGTATCCCTCTCAAATACAACCTTCATAAGTATATAGGCATTTTCCAGCTGTACTCTTCCCTGTTAAACATATACCAGGCATTGGTACAGTAAACAAGCCTATGAATTATATGGATATCGATTCAACTCAATAACTGAGCACCAGCTAAAATACTATAAAAAGAATATTTACAGGACATGGAAAATATGTTGAAACTGTGGCTACTGGAATATTACAAGAAACAGTATTACAAAAAGGTAAACATATTCCTTCCATACCCAAACATGGAATACAATCATATCATTAATCAGTGAAATTACATCCATTTATCCAGCTTGTCTTATTTGTCCACAGGATGAATTTTTAAGGTAAGTACTGTGGTAAATGTTTCACTAAGCCTTATTGGACTGTATGAAAACAACCTGCATTACCATTTTGATTCTTATTCAAGCAAAACAACAATCCTGAATTTTACATTTAACGATTTTCTGAAGCTTTGTAATTCTTGTATCTAAAGAAAGATGTATATCTCTCCTGTCAAAAATGTAAGCAACATATGCACCTGCATAATTCAGATTCTCACGTCCCATGTGTGTTGCTTTTCCAATCCTAAATGATCTTTTAGCCTTAACAGGGTATAAATAGCTGCAGCTGCACTGTGCAGTGTAAGAAACCATTGATAAAGTCCATATTATCATACATCTTTCCCCCATCCAAGTACACAGAACTATTTGTTTTATATGCTTCCATTGCTGACAATGCTTGGAATCATACATGTCCATATTGAATGAACTCTTACTGCAATACACCAGAGCAGAAAGTGGTTAATTCATATTTTCCCCATGATGCTGGCATTATTTGGACACTAGAGTATAGTCTGACCAGCCAGACTAGAGCCTCCTACCATTTATAAATACAAAAATATCAAATACAGTGTCTCAGCATATTAACACTATGCAGTGACAGCATTTAAAAAAACAAATGACTTAATAATGCCACAGTATAACTTACTCTTCATTCCTGTTCAACCTTAGTGCACTGATACAAGAGAGCTGGGACATGTTTGACATATACTGTACATGTGCATGCCCATGAGTGTGACAATTTACTTGCTGTATATCATGTTGACTGCAGTTGGTGCCACTGGACAGTGTCAAGAGATCAAAAAGTGGTTCATAGTTTTTGAAAAGGAAGTGCAGACGTGTTTTAGAACTAAATGAAGAAGATGAACGGGAAGTGCAGACATGTTTTGGAGCTAAATGAAGAAGATGAACGGGAAGCACAGACATGTTTTAGAACTAAATAAAGAAGAAAGAATAATTTTATTTTATTTTACATATGTTTACCAGGAGAGCCCGACTAGGCATAAAACCCTTTTTCAGCAGAGGCCCGGGGAGAAAAGCTCCATTGTTAGTAGACTATTTATTTTATAATTATTTTCATTTGCAACAGGCTTCTAAAATAAAATAAATATTTTGAGTATATTTCACCTTTTAACCTTTGGTAAAAATGACTAGCATTTCAATTTCATATTTGGAAGCCACACTGATTTATATTTCTATGAAGCCACATAGCTCATGGTAGAAAATAACCAGGTTTTCAAGCTGGAGAGCTCTGAGCACTGAATGGGAGGTCATATCTTGCCATTGTGAAATATGCTTTTATATTACATTCAGTATTAAAAACAACTATATCTTCAAGGCTTTCCATCTCTTGTTTTAGATATGGGCATTCTACCAAAATTATTATAATTCCTGTTTGCACATTATTTTTATTTAAAATGAAAACATTTTCCTTAACTTATTTGCATTTTTGCTCACTTAAATTTTCTAATGGGCTGTCACTCATTCCAGTATTAGCTCTCTGCTTCCACTGTCTGATTGCTGTTATAGGGTCCTACTTCCCATAATCCTCAGTACAATAAGATTTGGCATCAGACAATGAATGATTTGTCTAATTCCTGGCCATCATTTTTACTGCTTTCCTCAAGGGTCAGCATTTCCTTCCAGTTACAATGTCTTACTTGGTTTTATACATTTTTATTATTTTATACTTCCTTGGCTAAATGTGGTAACCATTACGTTCCTATAGCTATTATACAACCTAATCTCAGTATTTTACTTTATAAGTCATCTCTACAAGGATTACTCCAAAAACACATAAACAGTGACTTGTTTATCAGATAAGGATAACATTGCCTTATGGCCTATTATTTAATGGATAAAATGCATGTGCTTCTATTCCATGTCAATTCCTCCTCATGATAGCCGTTAGCCTGTGTTCCATGTCCATAAAATTAATTATTTTTCTCCCCTACTGCCCATTTAGAAAATTAGTTCCATCCATCTTTCAAACTTTCTTTTCACCTTCATGGATGCTTCTTCACATCCCTTTACTTTATTTGATGGGACGACCCACAATCTCTCTCTTCACTCACTGCTATTGTTTCTTTTCACCTACCATAAGTTGTTTGTATATACCTTCCATGTGAATTACTTCCTAGTTTTGACTGAATTTAAGCTACACCATTTTATGCTATCTTTATAGACCTGGTAAGCTATGTGCCATCCCCTCTACAGCTCCTTTAGTGCCTGCATTGTTCAGAGGCTTCTCTCATAATCAAAAGGCAAAATCTTTTCCTTTCAGGCAGGGCCATGAATAAAGCCAGGAAAATAAAGTGGCCCCATTAATGATTGCTGTGATTCCTCTTGGTTTCTATCTTTTCATCTGACTGAATTTGCTTTGCAGTTACCCTCTGTGTTCTGTTGCCTAGCTAACGTTTAACCATGCTAGCAAACAATACAAAGCTTTTCTGCTTCACTCACTAACCAATTATGTGGTACCATGTCAAATGACTTGCTATATTCTAAGTAGACAACATCTACCATCCTTTTCTGACCAGTTATGCTTGCAAACCAATCAACGAATTTCCATCGGTTTGTTTGATATGATTGATATAACTTTCTTGTTTTGAATTAATGCTCCTTGCAGCACTCGATCATAGGAGTATAGTAAACAGAGTCAACAGTATAAAATGACTGTATTCCAAGCAAAACACCAGACTCAGAAATGCCAAAGAATTTATTGGCAAAAAACAAAGCTTTTGAGACAATTCCCTTCATCAATGTTAGTACGCCATAAAACCAACTGCCTACATAAATAGTAAGTTCAAAATCAGTCAAGACGCACCCCCCTCCAATGAAAATTCAAGTCTAATTAATTAATACTAAAAACTTAAACACACATGCAATTCTGGTTACACATAATAAATACTATAAAAGTTAAGATATAAAACATCATTGTATTAAAAACTCATTCACTTTAAGTCATTTTAACAACATCTGTTTCTCTTTTAAAATCGGTTTAATATTAACTGCAATATTTAAACCTGGTGTACAATTGGCTTCCAAGCGTAAAATCCAGTTATGGTCAATAACTTCCAATTTATTGTTGGCATCACCTCCTCTAGGGCTTTTAGCCAGTATTTGAATTACCCTGAAGTTAAAATTATGTTCTGGACCACATTCTAAAACATGTTTCGCAAGGGACTTAGTGATAACACTTCTACATATATCTGAGTGATGTTCTATTCTTTGCTCCTTAAGCTTCCTATTACCTTCTCCTATATAAAATCTGGAACATCTTTAGCATGTGGTTAAATATACTATGTCAGTAATGTTACAGGTAGCAAAGCATTTAAAACTATCTTTTTCTAGTAGTCGGGTGTATGAACTCATTATTGCTATATATAAATTTACAGCAAGAGAACATACCAATTTTATTACTAATACTATGGTCATTTATATTATTCACATCTTTATAACAAAAATGCTGTTTTAAACTCTAGCAGTTTCTATAAGCAAAATTAGGTTTGTCACTAATATATTGTTTTAGATCTGGTAACGCATGTAAAATTCCCCAGTTATTAGAAATAATGCTTTTAACTTTATCAGTTCTTTGGTTGTAACTAGTAATATAACATACACCTGATTCCTTCTGTGTCCTATCTATTATATGTTCTTCATTTGTAGTCCTCATAAAATAAGGCAAATCTTGATCACTTCCTTCCCATATTAGGAAAATATAATTCACAAAACTTTTAAAAAAGAGATGTTAGGTAAAAAAAAATTATAGGAAGGAGTTACAAGTGAATAGGCACCTTAGAAGTAGCATGCACCCAGGGCTAGGGCTGCCACCTTTTGAAATGCCCAAAGTGGGACATTTGTGGTACAAATGCCAGATTTTGCAATCCAAAACATACACCCGGCTAGTACAAAGAACAGAACTTCACTTTTTTGCCTAGATAAAAGCTTATTCTTGTAATGTTTAGTTGCTTATTCTGTTTCTTAAAACATTCAGGTGGTTCAGATAAAGAATAACTGTTTTATGCAACTATTACATAAACTATAGGAAATAATTTTTGTCCAAAAATCTCAGGACATTTGCCATTTTTACAATTTATTTGCAGGACACACCTGCCCAAAGAGGGACTGTGCCTCGCAAAGTGGGACAGGTGGTAAGCCTAACCAGGGCACATATTTAGATGCATCCTAAAGAGTTAGGTGATGACAGTCAGCAGATTAAATACGAATATAGAGACATGTAATGAACAGATGGAAGTTATGTTAGAAGAATCTAAGGCTAGAGGATATAGTGGTCAGTTGTTGCAAGACTTAGCACATCAAGTTTGCTAGTGATAGGCAAGAAGCAGCTAAGCCTCATGCTTAGTGGATGAATTTACGGGTTCTGTTTTTGTAGAAAATGTGACATATACCTAAAAAATATCTAAGCTGAGCTAGCATTACAGAAGAACTAAAACTTTTATATTTTGTCAATAGAAATATAACATCATCAAACTTTCCTGCAATAACCAGGGCAAAATGGCCCAATCAGATTTAAGGGAGATTTATGTGCAAGTTCCAGCAGCTATAATGGCTGTCTACATCTGTACCACTTTTCTGCAAGTTATAGTCACTGAAACATTTGCTATGATTTGTCAAAAAGTGCTTGAGATTTTGCAGATATAGATATGCACTACATGCTAAACCATATAGTGTGACATTGTGCAAAGTTCTGGTATTTCCCATTTCTGTAATGGACAGCATATGATTCTGTTGCCTTTTCAATGTGGGAAATGAACTGTATGTCCAGCACATATCTACTAAGTAAGGATTGTATTAAAATTAAATAACCATGCATTTCACAATAAAAATGACATTTTCTGAGACTGTACCTATCCAAATACTCAAAATACAAACATATATGAAATGTTACTGATAACTTGGGGATGAAGGTGTGGACGTACCTTCATAGCTAAAATCCTAAACTAAGAAAAGTCTGAGTGTCATAAAATGTTTTCCTCAGAAAGTTGTCAGCACCCCTTTGCTGGGAATGTGCACCAGAAGGCTTAAACAGCTACTTGGCTGTTCATTTTTTTGCCATTTGGCTGACAACACATACAGACATAGTATGCCGAAACTGAAAAGCTCCATGAATATCAGAATGATATTTTTATTGTGTTGATATTATATCAGAAATATAACAATATGTGCTTCTCAAACATATGTATTGTCTGTTGTTTTAAATGTTACAGCAAAATAAATAAACAAATACATAAATAAATAAAGCTTTGACAAATTCATGCTGACATTCATTCAATCTGTCTGATAAAATTTCTTTGGCACTTGTGGATGTCATCTTGTATATAGCTGGGTAGCCTAGTTTATTTTCCTGAATATTTTAAAATAATATTATAACATCTATTATTCTGCAATCCAGATTGTCTTTCTTGACCTTAGTTAACAGCACAGTGGACAAAGCAACTCACTGAGTCCAGTTCCACAAGCTGCAACTTGTCATTTCCTGTTTCCCATTGATTTGTTTCAATACGTCACCACTAATTTTTAAGTTTTAGGCTTTACAATCTTCTCTGTAGTTCTGTGACCATAAAATTATGTGTCTACTACAAACACTCGAAGACAACTGTCTCAAAGCCAGTAACTCAAACATCTTGCATCTCATGTAGGCTGCAACTCATGGTCAGAGTGAAATATGAGTTCAGTCAAGTAGCTGGGGAAGAAATGGGAGGGAGTGGAATTGTAGATAAGGTCAGGAGAGACTGGGAGGAGTCTTCTATGGTTAGGGAGTGGGAAGGGAATTTTAGAGTTAGGGAATAGGAAGGGAGTCTTAGGTTTAGGGAGTGGAAAGGGAACAGGAACAGAGTCTTAGGGTTTGGGACTGGAAGGGAGTTTTAGGGTTAGGGAGCAGGAAGGGAGTCTTGGGTTTGGGAGTGAGAAGGGAGCAGGAACAGAGTCTTAGGTTTTGGGAATGGGAAGGTTGTTTTAGGGTTAGGGAGCAGGAAGTAAGTCTTAAGTTTAGGGAGTGGGAAGGGAGCCCTAGGCTGATGAAGCAGGAGGTGAGTTTTAGGGTTATAGGGTGATAAGGGAATTTAGGTTTAAGGAGCGAGTTGGAGCTTTAGGATAAAGGAATAAGGACTCAGGATGGGAATTTGGTCGGAGCTAAGGCTCTGGTAGGGCTATTCAGTTTTACAGGATCAGGTGCTGGCAAGGCTAAGTAGTTAAAGTTTACTGGGTTAGTGGGAGTTTGAGCACTTGCTCTTTCAAGCAAATGTCTGTGATCAAATGAGTCAAGAACTAACATGAGAACATTTGTAGCAGACCCTGGAATTAGTATATTTAAAGGTCACATACAATGGTTTTTCTTTGCCATTTCTTTTTCCATGAACTAGGTGTTCAGATGCTAAAGTATGCAGATTTTGGTTTAGCTACTTCAGTGGAACTATATTTATTAAGTTTAATGAAGTTGTTTGTATTTTCTGTATTGTCAAAGCTGGCCAATTACCTCCTGAATCTGTGACATCTGGCCCTGCCTTCTGATGGTGGTAGACATATTTTCTGTACTCCAGCAGATTTTAGTACAAAGTAGGATATGCAGCATAGTAACACAGACAATAAATCACAAATAAAGGATAGTTGTACTTTAAACTATTAAATCTCAAAACATTGCTTTTACCTCTGCTAGCCAGACCCCATGAAAAAACTCTTCTTATAACCTAAGACACTATTCACAAACATCTCCCACTGTCATAACTCCCACAGTTAACCTCCACTGTACTAAATATGCTTCTTTTCCATGGCTGCCTCAGTCTAATAATCTCTCCCAACACACCTAAATGAAAGCACCCACTACCCATAATTCAGTGGGAAACTTAAAATGTATCTGTTAAAGCAAGCCCATTGCCCCTGCTTCTTCAATGACCCTGTCACCTAAGCATTATGACCTTTTTTCTTCCTCTGACCTGGCTTAATTCCTTCTCTCTGCTTTCCTACTGATTTGTTAATTATATTTTAGAGAACGGCAACCTGTAGATCACCATGTTGATTGGAGAACAAACGTTCTCCAGCAGAGTGTTAATCTACAGGTAATATCCACTGAAAAATGAGTCCATGTGTGTGTGTTTATGTCTGTGTGAATGTGAGAGTATGCATGCATGTGAGTGAGAGCAAGAGTGATCAAGCCATCATTTTACACTCGCTAAGCAGCACTTTTGCTGTTTAGCAAGTGTGAAAAATAAATGAAACAGAAAAAAATGAGTGTGTGTGTGTGTGTGTGTGTGTGTGTGTGTGTGTGTGTGTGTGTGTGTGTGTGTGTGTGTGTGTGTGTGTGCGTGCGTGCGTGTGTGTGTGTGCATGTGTGTGTGTTTCCATTTCTGTCTGCATGTGTGAGTGTATGTGTGCTTGCTTGCATGAAAGCAGAATTGTGTGTGTGTGTGTGTGTGTGTGTGTGTGTGTGTGTGTGTGTGTGTGTGTGTGTGTGTGTGTGTGTGTGTGTGTGTGTGAGATAGAAAGAAAGAGAGAGTTTGTGTGAAGAGTGAAAGCAGTCAAGCACTGGCAGCAGCAGCAATTAAGATATTTGCATACTTGTTGACCTCTTAGCTTAAGATATCCGGGTAAAGCTTAAAAAGGGGAACAAAGGCTCAAAATAGGAACATATTTAAATATTGCTGTAATAAAATCACAAAGTTGCTTGATATAATAGGATTTGTGTTAGCATGCATTTTCTGTAGGACAAGTGTGCATGTGTCAGAGAGAGTGTCTCCAGGATTCATTAAACTCCATGCAGGAATAATGTTATTCCCGCACAGAGTCGTTTGTGTCCATGTAGAACAGCAGTGTGCCTTGCATATGCATGAAGGTGCACTGCTGCTTAACCCACCCGAACACGAACTGTGTACGAGTGCAGGGGGCATGTCCGAGCAGTGTACAGACACTAAACATGCCCCCTGCACTCAGAAAGTGCCATATGGCACTTTCTAAGCCGTACTGGCATAATATTAGAGCTTATCTGTAATATTATGCCAGTATCTCAGTGTCCGCGGACACTGAAATGTAAAATAGATCATTTCAGTCTTCGTGGACACTGAAATAAAAACGGGCAGAAGAAAGCAATACAGGCAGTGTGTCACAGCTTCTGTGACACACACCCTGTATTACTAAAGTGCTGTATGGCACTTCTTCATCCTGCAGAAGCAAGAAATGTGTGCAAATGCACACATTACATACCTCTCAACCATACAGATTTTTACAGACTGTCCAGAATTCTGCCTCATATTTTTGGTCCACTTTTCATACAATTATGGTTTTCTGGCAAATTAGTGGAAAATCATTAAAGATTGAAGATGGAAAATAATGAGAGACATTTGCGTTTCAGGCATTATACCCTTTCGAAAATTCATGCCAATGCAAAGCCTGTTATTCTTTCAACTTTCTAAGTTGGCAAGAGCAATATTTAAAAATGATCCGTATTTTTGGGCCTTTGTTGTCCCACTTTAATTTATGGTTATGTCCAGATTTCTTGTTCTAAGAGGTTGAGAGGTATGCACACATAACAGGGGATGAATCCCCCAAATGTAAATAAGCACAAGCACAGCCCCACAAAAATAAGAAAGTCCATAGAGAACATGTCATGCATCAGCATGAAACATGCACAGAATCCTGAAAGCCCAATCATTGCCATTATGTCATAAATACAGTCCCAATTAGTTGTCAGAACACCACAATACACACCCATATAACCTACATAAATAATAATAATAATATATCCTTGTTTTTAATGCCCTAAGGAGTGTTTAATGTAGCTAAGTGGGTGTGTACATTACAGCTTAAACATCCCATAGGAGCTAAATAAAAATAGACAGGTGAACTTTCCAAGCCAAGATAGTGTAGTGGTTATGGTTCAATTCTCATGTGAAAGTAGTGTTAAAATTATTTTAGTAAACGTAAATTATGTGGCAACTATTTTTTTGTCAACCAGGATAGTGTTCAGTTCCAAAAGTGAGATGTCAGTGCAGAAAAGATGTGAAACCCCCATATAAATGCACATGCTCCATACAGTATAGTCACACAACTATATAATGTAATGAAAACACATAGGGGGATGTCATGGAAGGTAAATGTAAAATTATAATGTGTATGTATATATTTATTTTATATTATACAATGACTGGCCATTAACATAAAAAAATGAGTACGCTAATTGGCCAGCCCAAACAGAGTACCTGTTGTAAATCCGAGAGTATACTAATGGAAAAGGTCCGGTAGCCTGGACTTTTTTCATTTGTATATCTCCTGTTTTTTTTTTTTTTTTTTTTGTCTTCAGAGATAGCAACGGAGAAATGAAGATCTTCATTGCTTTTTTTAACATATCTTGCTATGTGTTATGAGTTGAAGAACCCATATAACATAGCAAGATATCATAAAAAAATACAATGGAGATCTTCCTTTCAAGAGAGAAATGAAGATCTCTGTTGCTTTTTTAACATATCTCACTATGTTATACAAGTTTTTCAACTCATATAACATACTGAGATATGTTAAAAAAAGCAAAGGAGATCTCCCTATCTTCATTGCTACCTTTGCACAGCACTGATGTACTGCGTAAGTATGGGAACATGTCCATTATGCATGCGCAGTACATCAGAAATACCCCAGGATACAGGAAAACCGTGAAAGGGCAGCACGGAGGCATGATACAATGACATTATATAAGAAAGGTAAGTATTGTTTTTCTTAAATAATGTCATTGTATAATAGCAATAACCCATGGCTGAGTGCGGGCAATGCTGGATTTACCCATGGCTGGCTTTGTTTGGTCACTTGAGCTTCGCCCTTGTGACCAAACCACACCAACCATGGGTAAATCCAGCATTACCCACACTCAGCTGTGGGTTATTGCTTAAATATAACATTATAAGTATAATATGCTTAAATGTGCCTTAATTAGTCTATATTCATCAGACTTTGTTCTGCCCAGCAACAAAATAGTCATCCTTGCCAAGTCTCGAACCCGGGATACTGCCCTCTATAATCACAACCAAATAGCATTACACCATGTGAGCTGTGAGGACCTGCACTGCTTTAACAAACATATCCTGCATTCAGGTCATTTAACATCAATGAAGAAAACAGCAGCCCAAAGTGTTACATTACAGGGGTATGGTATGGTTGTGACTGTTGCCAAATGCATGAGGTCCTGTGATGTGTCTCCCTTTTTTATGTCTTCCAGGTTCACTGTTGCATCAGCAAAGGTTAACTTTCTCAGTGAATGAGACAAATATAATCATAGAAGCCATACTAAAGAACAATGTCATAATGTTTGGCTGGAGCCAGCAACATCTGCAGGAGAGGACCGGCCTGTGCGACGACCTTGTCCACAGGGTAAATGATGTCGGCCTGCACGCATGCACATGCAAGCAGGTCCGGTATCGTCAATGTGACCTCATACGCCATGCCTGGCAAAAGGCTGCTGCAGTGGTCAGGGACCACCCAGCCACAGGTGTGGGCCTGGCCATGCAGCCCCACTGACAACCACCGGGGAGCTCCTTGGGTACCTTGGGACACTTACCCCAGTACAACATCAGTGTACAGACCCCCCACATACTGGCAGTGGGTGGCACCCAGACAATGGACGAGGAATGTGCAGGTAAGTCACCAGTGTAGATTACTAGACTAGTGTAACAGGCATACTTGTAATTGTAGAGTATCTACGTGCATGTGTCAGGTCATATTGCAGTTGTGGATAGGGTTTCCTAATGCGCAGACGTGCACACCTATGGTGAAGGAAAGCAAATTGTGCAGTATTGGGGAGGTTGTATTGTAAATGTGCACACATGCTGTATCCATCCTGTACCAATGCCACATGTTTGTCTGCTGGCAATACTTCTCTCCCCAACTACCTA
Organism: Protopterus annectens; assembly: GCF_019279795.1. Classification (NCBI taxonomy): domain Eukaryota; kingdom Metazoa; phylum Chordata; order Ceratodontiformes; family Protopteridae; genus Protopterus; species Protopterus annectens. The sequence goes on along the minus strand of NC_056727.1, from coordinate 368,929,160 downwards.
GGTCTGTCTGGTCTGCATGTGGGATGGCAGCCTGCAGCTGGTTCATAGGTTGGTACTAGACTATTAGCCCTAGGGCCTATACAAGCCTAGCCATAACAATTCCCTGGCTATTTCTTCCCACACTATTTACTTCCCTGGACCCCTGTCTAGCAGGGCGACTGATGTGATCCCCGGGGTGAATTTCCTTTCTCCCATCCAATCTTCAAGGCTCCTTTTGAAGAGGGCCGAAGATGCACTCTGCTTGACATGTGTGGGCAATCTATTCCAGAGTCTGGGGAGTCTGTGAGTCAGGAACCTATCCTTCCAGCATGTTTTGTTTATTGTGATGACAAGGTTTAGATCGCTGGAGCATGTGGCTCTGTGGGATTGGGATTTCTTTAAGTGTAGCATGTCCAACAGCTCTGGGTTTGACATGGCCTTGTATGTTAAGCAGAGATCGTGTCTGAGTAGACGATATGCGACAGAGTATAGCTGGAGTTCTTTAAGGTGGTCAGTGTAGGGCATCTGCTTTAGGCCTGTGATTCTTTTAGTGAGGTATTTCTGCAGCCTTTCCAGTTTTTGCAGATGTCTTGAGGTACATACCAAACGGGACATTGTATTCTATAATGGGTCTAATGAGGGATGAGTACAGTGGGACAATGACCTCCTTTTTTCTGGATGAAAAGCCCTTAGTGATGAGGTGTGCCACATAGAAGGAATTCCTGACTGTTGTGGCGATGTGGTTATCGAAGGTGAGACCACTGTCCACTTGTGTCCCTAAGTCTCTTATCACACTTTCGGTGTTTAATGTACTGCCACCTATATGGTAATTCACAGGTACATGTTTTTTCCCAAAGGGGATAACTATACATTTCTTGGCATTGAGCTTGAGCCCATGGCTCTGGCACCAAGCATATGTTTCTGTAAGGCCCTTTTGTAGAGTATACACATCATTTGGGGATTCAATAATGGCTCCCAGTTTGCAGTCATCTGCAAACATTGTTAGCCAGAATCCCTTAGTGTTGGCCTGTACTTCAGAGAAGTAGATGCCAAACAAGACTGCACCCTGAGGTACTCCACTTGTCACTTGTCTGGAGCTGGATTTGGAGTTGGCTACTTTTACAGTGTGGGTTCTATCATTAAGCCAATTAGCAACCCATTAGGTGATGTAGGGATTAATGCCCAGCTTAGCAAACTTTATCTATGATTCCAGAGTGGGGGATGGTGTCAAAGGCCTTGGCACAGACTAGATAGGCTGTGCGAACCACCTTTTCCTTGTCCATGGCTCTGGAGACTGATTCAAAGAAGTCAATCAGGTTCAGGAGACAAGATTGGCCCTTCACAAACCCAAACTGGGTGGGGTCCAGTGTTTGAAGGTTGCCAATGTCTTTGTTTATAAGTTCCATGATAATACACTCCATGGTCTTGCAGATAAGGCTCATCAGACTGATGGGACTGTAGTTTCCAGGATCCAAGGTGGATCCCCCCTTGTGGAGTGGGATAACTGTAGCTCTGTGCCACTCAGTAGGCACGAAACCTGAGGTGAGGCTATGATTAAACATGACACTTAGGTGAGGAGCCAGTTCATATTGTAGTTCATGTAGTACACAGCCCAGGATGTCATCTGGTCCCATGGATGCTGTATTCTTAGCTTTGGAGATTATGTTTTTTATCTATGTGGCCATTATTACCAGAATTTGGCAATCTTCCGGTATTGAGATGGGCCATTTAGGGGGTGAGAGGGGGGTGAAGTTGGCACTGAATCAATCTGCCAGGATATTGGCAATATCCTTGGGATCAGTATATTTAATGCCATTCTGCTTTAGCTCAGAGCAGATCTGAGCATTGACATTTAGATTCTTGACATAGTTATAGAATGCCTTGTGGTTGTCTTTGGAATCTTTGGCAATTTTATTTTCGTAACTAGCTTTGGAAGATTTTATGAGGGATCTCAGTTTCTTACTGAGGCTGGTAAGGGAGTTTTTTGCATCCTGGGATTTTCCTCTTTTCTGCAACAGTTTCTTCCTTTTGTTGTAAAGTTTGTTTATGGCAGGGGGAACACCAAATTGGCTTCCTTTTTTTGGATAAGAGCATCTTGGTTCTATCTGGGATGGCACGATTCATGCATGAGTGGATGTGCTCGTACAGTGCCTTAATGTAGGATTCAGCAGTTGAACTTTCAGTTCCCATCTGCATGGGTGTCCTGAAGTTTGTCACTTCTGACTTGAGTAGCATGAAGTTGGCTTTGGAGAAGTTTTATATGGAGGTGTCCTTACAGGGGGGTGGAGGTGGGATGTGGATATTAAGGGTGATCAGCTTATGGTCGGACCTGACTAACGAGGGGTGACCATAGGTGTGGAGCATCGATTTCCCATGTTGGTAATGACCAGGTGAGTATGCAATTGTTCTGTTGTGGTTTGCCAATAACCCAGGCATGAGAAGGCCATGCAATGTACCATGCACACAATTGTCACTCACAGTCATATTGCTTTATGTGCATGTTCACTTGTGTTGGGGTTAACTGCATTGCATCACAGTGGTCACCACAGGGCCCTATCTGATGAGAATGTAACATCCCTGTAGCATACCTCACAACCTGTCAGTGCAAGACTTCTGGACAGAGACGAACAAAATGGGGGGACAAACAGCCTAAGGTAGAGACATGTGTGAAACATTACTGTCATAAAGTGGATATAAACAGTGTACAAACCCCTTTTAAGATGCCAAGTGTTTGTGATATATATACAAATTGAGATCACAATATATCAGTCCACACCTTTTCCAAACTGTAATGTGACCTATGACATGAACAATTCACCTGTAAAACCAATCAATCTGCTGTGCACTAAATATGGAGTATACAAACCTGACAATAAGCTGGATGCATATGTGTGCACACCCTTCAAATAATATGTTAATGCAGAAGCTTGTGATTTACTGACAGCATACAGTCTGCTTCAGTACACACCTGCCATCAAGTAAAGGCACTCTGAGTAACACCAAATAACAGTCTGCTGTCCAAGTGGGATAATTATGACATTTGCTCAACTGCCTGCAACAGCAACAGCCATGGCCTGCAGACAGCTGACAAAGCAGCAAAGGGATCTCATATTTGAAAGGTATCAGTCAAGAGTAGGGTACGACAACATTACCGCAGCATTGCATACACCATGGAACACATTGGAGACAGTTGTCAAATGGTGGATTGAAAATGGGACAAGAGTGCTGTTGAAAAGTACTTGACTTCCCTCCAAAAATGATGACAAAACATTTCAAGATCTGGTCAGGGAGGCTGCCAGGGGACATACAGCAACACTGAGGGAGTTGCAGGAATCTCTTGCTAGTACTGGTGTTGTATACTACCTGTGGGAAAATCCTCTCTCGTATTCTGCATACGTCTGGCACATGGGGTAGGATGAGAAGATGGAAGCACTTCCCCACACCAGAAAACATCCAGGGGTGGATACAAATTGCAATACAGCACATCACGTCTCCCAAAGGCATGTGTGAAAATCTGTTATGGTGTAATGAGACTATGGATTGACCTCACAGCCACAATACCAAAAGGCATGTGTGATGCACAAGCAACACCTCTCATAACCTGAAGACCAACATCCCCATGGTGAATCACATTGGTGGTAGTGGCCCGCTGTGGGGATGCTGTTCCAAATCCGGAACAGGGCCTGTAGTTATGGTGGTGGGAATTCTGGCCATTTCCAAATAACACCGACTTCTGCCCAAAATCCATCAGTCATCTGCAAGAATGCTGAGGATGGAGAGGTGTGTCAGCCTTCAACATGACAAAGACCTGAAGCATACATCCAAAGGTACCTAAGAATGGCTCCACCTGAACACACTCATAGTTATGGATTGGCCCAGCCAGAGCCTACACCTACACCAGATAGTAAAACACCAGTGTGATCTGATGAGGGCTGTGCACATGAGCTTCCCATGCAATCTGATAGAGTTGTGTGACCTTTGCATGGAAGAGAGGCCAAATAATGCCACATCAAGATATGCCATGCTGATAGACACCTTCACAAGAAGAGTGAATGCTGTAAGTCACTTACAAGGTGCTTCAATGAAGTATCATTTTAAGGGTGTGCACAATTATGCAGTCACCATATTTGCACATATTGCAGTCATTATATTTTACACATAACACATGTTTGTTTATCGATTGTATTGCACAGGTCATATGTCACATGAACGGTGGGTAACATATTTGAATGCATTAGTGCTGTCTCATCTTGTATATTACAAGAACATGGCATGTTAACAGGGTTGTGTACACTTATCATATCTGCTGTTAAGTGTAGACGGTTGGTGGTGTAACAGGAATTGTGTGACCGTACATTCACTGCTGGTTTGGAGGTCTGACACTCAAATGTATGCCATTAATCAGTGATGTCACTCCTCACATCAGCCCACTTATGTATCAGAGAAATGCAGGGTTATGAGAAATAGATCAAACATATGAGCCAGACTTCTACACATCCTGTGAGGATCTGTACAGTTGTGAGGTATGTGCTGTAGTACTTGCCACTGTGCTACACAGGTGAACAGCAATGATGTGTACATGGGGCCATCACATATTAACAATAATCATGTATCTCAGTGCTCTATATTGTTAGTTACATGTAGTAAAACTGGCTGCAATGCATGATGTTGAAGGGTATGTGTCATGCAATTCACCATTTGGGCAATTTGTGGTCTGTGTAACAGATTTGTGCCACATCACCTGTAACTGTGTGTGTGTTTGTATGTGTGTGCGTGAGTGCGTGTGTGTGTGTACTTGTGTGTGTGTGTGTGCGTGTGTGCGTGTGCGCGTGTGCGTGTGTGCATGCGTGTGCATGTGTGTGTGTGTGTGTACCAGCCAATGTCAAAGTGCAGGTATTAATGTACATATGTTGTTTTCCCCTCACAGGTGGCAATGGGGTTTGGGGTCCCCCCTTTTGGAAACTGATGTCATTATCTCTGCAGACTCTGACAATGTTGATAGGAATAGTGAGGTACAGGTGGGGTTATTAGGGGATGAATCTGTGCCATTGGTTGATATCCCACTCCTGTCCACACCATCCACACATATAGTGACAATGCCCACAAATACCCCGTTACCAGTGGCCACAGATGATGGACAGTTGGCAGGTGGTGACATTGAACAGGCTAGTGTGGTGACTATGGCAGGTGTGAGAAACTGGCCATAGCCAGAATACAGGCAAGGTCCCACACAGGTGGATGGACAGGGGTGGTTGCAGGACGAATGTTGCTCATTGGGCCACTGTTGCAAGTGCCACAAAAGGAGTCACCAGATGCATGTTCCGGGCTGTCATGGATGCACAGGCACATAGTGAATGCCACAGCACACAAATACTCAGGGTGGTAGATGCAACTTTCCCTGATTTATGTGGTGACATACATGACCTTGCTAAGGCCACACGTCAAACTACTGAGGTCTTGAATAGATGGTCGGTTGAGACCTTGGCAATCCTCGACCATGACATAGCTGTGCTAGAGCATGTGGTGGGAGATGGGCATTGGCCATGTGGATGTAGGTCATCACCAACAACAGCTGAGAGTCTATGGGACCATGCACCTTCACACTCCCTTAGTGGGAGTGACACCAGCACTACCAAAGGGAAGTTGCTGTCCACATCACACTTGAGCAGGCCATGGCTACATGGTCCTGTTAAGTCCTGTCAAGGGCACATATCCAGCAGACAGCAGTCACCATCAGGAAGGAGTACTGCATCTAGCCTTGGGCCTGGTGGTGCCAGTGATACTCCTGGCAGGACCAGTTCCCGCATCCATGCCTGGAGACAGTGACCTGGACACTCTGCCATGTATGGTACACAGTTGTCCAATGTACCCCTGTGTAGGCCAGCCACATGGTGTGGCTGTGTGCATATATACACACACACACACACACACACACACACACATCTGTATTACAGCCAGGTCACCTCCAGATACACACAGCACCTCTACACAGCCCATCTATTGGATACCCCTCCAAACACACACACACACACACACACACACACACACACACACACACACACACACACACACACACACACACACACACATGATGTTAACCGTATGGCCTAGCCTAGGTTTCTGACAAACCCACACCACACTGTGCATATAATGATAACTGTGCCTTATCCCTGTCATCCATACCATCGATGCAGGGACATGCTAATATGGGTCTGATGCACAGGGTGAATATAGCACAGCGTAGCTATGCAATACTATGTAAGGTGTTGTCTACTTGCATTTGTTATGGGTACACATACAGGTGTATGTACCATATTAACCAGAAAGCATTATTGCTGTTAGTCTGACTGACTGAATGTAGTCTGACATTCTGTAATCTATTAGTGTTCCAGGTGTCTTTGTGTCTGCAGGCTGTGGCCCTGCAGATATTCCCAAGAGGGAGAATGGCAGACTGGGAATACACCGACCATCTCATAGGCAAGGTACAGCTTTATGTGTACATATACCAGGTGTGTATGCATGCAACAGTGTGTGAGGGACACTGTTGTCAGACAGTGTGACCTTGCATATATACCCCTTGTCACAGACATGTAGCCTTCAAACATGTCAGCTCAGTGTTGTGCACTACCACAGGCTCGTACATACAGAACAGGTTACTGCAGTACTGTCAGCAAGTCCCTCACAAGTGTAGCCATTACATTAACTGCAAAAGATTCACCTGTCAACACCTGCTGGCCCTGCCATTTCTTTACCATACATTCAACCCTAATGCAGTTGATGAGGGCATGCATGATACTGTGTATGACAGGTCTGTGGTATGTATTCTTGAGTCCACCGGGGTGGAACAGGGAGATAAAAGGTATATCCTTTGCATACTGACACACGGGATGTGCACACAGTAACATAAACACAGTTGGCAATACACAGATTAGTAAACCTACATTTCCACCATTATATACTGTACTACTACATACACATGACATACCACACATAGATTATGGGCATGGGACATACACTACCTCTTACAACTCGTAATGTTCTGAATGCCTCCATGGATGATGAGATAAACCACCAGACATAGGATGTGGCATCATGTAGTGCTCCTACAAGCCTGGACAAGTGATAGTGTCACAGACATTGTATCAGCATGATGTTTCAGGCAAGTATGATGCATGATGCTGACATGTGAGTCACTACCCTTACTGTGGCCAATTTGGCAATAATATCACATACATGGGCATTGTTAAGGGTCACAGACCACATATAGTTTGCCAAAAAAAACAAAAAAGGTCTAAGCTTGTTTCCTGCCTTTCCTGTAACTAGTCTAATACAGATACAGCTTTGATGTATCCAGGACTGTCTGTAAGCATCTGAGTGGTGCCAAAAAGTCTGCACTTCAATTGTTCCCTTAGATCTGCTAGTTCTCTCCTCTTCTGCATATTTACTAGCTTATTAGTCTACCACTTTAACCAGTCTTCTTGTAGCAATTATTGTAGCACACAAATGTGCTACAAGCACTAAATATTCTACAAGGAAACAGCTCCAGTACTTATTATTAATGCCCACCCCTCCAGGCATGTCTAAAGGTCAGTTCCTTATGGTTTCTCTGATTAACCTGGTGAACTTGGGCATCCTGAGGCAATGTAGAAACTGCCTCTTGTACACTGACAACCTTCTCCTCTTACCTCCCAACACTGAAACTTGTGAGAGATCCACTTATATATATAAATTAGAAGCTGCGCACTCTCCAGCCAAGACAAGAATAGCTGGTCAAGAGGAGAAGGTCAACACTTGCACCACACCACATGAATCACATAGCCATCCAAAACACACACCAGCACTGCCTCCACATAAAAACACAAACCACACTCCCACCTTCACAGAGGCTGTCATTACAAATCTACCCAAACAGCAATGGCCTTCAAGGCAGAAATGCACTCGACCACCACAACACAACACCTAAACAGTGTGCAACTCAACCAAAGCCCCTATAGCAAAACAGCATATCCAACACATTAGTCATAGGTGACTCGATAGTGAGGCACACTGATGTCTGACTCACTAGGTTGAATAAGGAGAAAGTAACAGTTAGCTGCCTGTCAAGTGACAGGATCTGCCACATAACGCACGCACTCAGGTCCCTCAAAAACAGGTACAACTATGACTCTGTCATTGTACATGTGGGTGTGAATAACCTGAGACATACCTCCCTGGACTACATGAAAAGAGACATGGAGGAGTTCTCAGATCTTGTAGCCCAGGCAGGTATGACCCTAGCCCTGAGTAGCATACTGCCTTCTTCTAGAATGATACCACAGTACAAGCAGCAAATGACTGACTTCAACAATTGGCTAAGTTTCTGTTGTCATTTAAAGGGGATCCAGTATCTGTCTGCCTGGGATGACATGATCGACAGACCTCGATGCGCTGCCAGAGATGGCCTGCATCTGTCACCCCTGGGATTCTGGATACTGGCAAAGACTCTTGCCCCCCCTATAGTGCCTTTTTAAGACAATGCCCTGAAGACATATTTACCACCATAACAATTGCAAACAAACACAACCTGAGGGTAATGCTACTCAACACTAGAAGCCTAAATCTTAAAATGCACTCACTCGAGTCACTCCTAAAACTGGAGAACATCGACCTCTGTGCAGTAACAGAGACCTGGTTCAAGACTCCAGAGAGCACCCCATCACTACTGGGCTACACAGCATATCACACCTTTTGAGCCCCAAACCTGGACCAAAGGCCCAAAGGAGGTGGAGTATCCATCTTCATAAAGGATTTGCACACCTCCAGACTGGTTGCCCAACATAATGCATCAGAGATACTACAGGTACAACTAACACTGGATAAAATGGCAATCCAGGTTGTAGCCTGCTATAGATCCCCCACAATGTCCCAAGACTCCCTCTCCACATTCTTGAACACTCTGGAAAGTATTACGGTACAACCCAATACCCTTATACTGGGAGACTTTAACTACCCCACCATTAGCTGAGAAAATTACTCCTCCTCCAACTCATTTGCCCAACGATTTCTGCAATTCATTACCTTCAATGCCCTGAACCAACTCATTCTCACCCCCACCAGAGCTAGAAACATTCTCGATCTGGTCATCACAAACAGTGGGGGAACACTGGTCTACACCAGTGATCAACTCCTCCCTGGTCAGCTCTGACCATAAGTTAATCACAGTTGATATCCAAATCCCACCCTCAACTCCCATGAAGGAAACCACAGTGAAAAGCTTCTCCAAAGCCAATTGTGTGCTTCTAAAGACAGAAGTGGCAAACTTCACATCGCCCATGCAAACAGGGAAGGATGTATGGCCACTGAATCATACACCAAGGCACTGTACGAGCATTTACACAAGTGAATGGATCAGGCCATACCTAACAGAACTAAGATCATCTCCTCCAAAAAAGGCAGCCAATCTGGTGGTCCCCAGCCATTAACAAACTCTACAACAGAAGAAAAAAAAACTGTTGCAGAAAAGGACAAAGACCCAAGACTGGAAAAATTCCCTTGTAAGTCTCAGCAAAAAACTGAGATCCCTGATCAAAGCCTCCAAAGCTAGTTATGAAAACAAAATTGCAACAGATGCTAAAGATAACCACAAGGCATTCTTTAGTTACATCAAGTACCTGCATAACAATATGCAGGAGTGCTCTGAGCTACTACACAATTGCACCACTTATACTGAACCAACAGATATTGCCAACATCTTGGCAGACAGGCTTAGTGCAAACTTTACCCCCCACCCCCAAAGGGCCCATCCCAATACCCAAGAAATGCCAAACCCCTTATATCACAGCTGCTCAGGTAGAAGCCGCACTATCCAAAGCCAAAAATACAACTTCCATGGGACCTGATAATATACTTGGCTGCATGCTACACGAATTACAAAGGGAACTAGCACCTTACCTAAGTGCCTTGTTCAACCACAGCTTCACATCAGGCTTTGTTCCCACCAAATGGTGCACCACTACAGTCATTCCATAGCACAAAGGGGGAGCGGCTACTGACCCAGGAAACTACCGCCCCATCAGCCTGAAGAGCCTGATCTGTAAGGCCATGGAGCTCATCATTATGGACCTCATAAATAGGGATATTGAGAATCTTCAAGCCTTAGATCCCTCACAGTTTGGGGTTGTGAAGGGCAGATCATGTCTACTCAGCCTTGACTTCTTCAAATCTATCACCAAAGCGGTCATTGAAGGCAAGGCAGTCCATAGCCTACCTCGATCTGACCAAAGCCTGCAACACTATCCCCCACTCAGAGATCATTGACAGACTCACCACCTTAGACATCAACCCCTACATCATTTATTTTATTTTATTTATTTTACATTTGTTGACCGGGCTAGTCTAACTGGATACATGTCCATTTTCAGTAGAGGCCCGGGGAGAAAAGCTCCAAGCATCTGCAGAGAGTAAATAATACAATATATAGTAATAGTCAAGTGGAATTACAGTACATAAGCTACATAGTGCATTAGCTAGATAGGTAGAAAAAATGTTTACAGAGTAGGTTAGTAGCTTTAAGCTAAGATTAAATACAGTAAACCAAAAACAGGTGTTTTTTTTTTTTTTTTTTTTTCATAAGATGGTTGCCAACTGGCTCATGGACAGAACCCACATGGCGAAAGTAGCAGACTCCAAATCCAACTACCAGGCAGTCACAAGTGGTGTCCCACAAGGATCAGTCCTGGGTCCTCTCCTGTTTGGTATATACTTCTCTGAAGTGAAGGCCAACACCAAAGGGATCTGGTTGACCAAGTTTGCTGATGACTGCAAACTGGGAGCCATTATTGACTCTCAAGCTGATGTCGACATCCTACAAAAAAAGCCTCACAGACACCAACGACTGATGCCAGAACCATGGTCTTAAGCTCAATGCCAAGAAGTACGTCATCATCCCCTTTGGGAAAAACCTGGTGCCCATGAACTACCACATTGACGGTAGCCCTCTCAGCTCCCAAGGTGTGATAAGAGATCTAGGGACACAAGTGGATAGCAATCTCTCCTTTGACAACCATGTGACCACTGTAGTTAGAAAACCCTTCTATGTGGCACACCTCATTACAAAGGGTTTCTCTTCCAGGAAGAAAGAAGTCATAATCCCTCTTGACTCATCCCTCATTAGACCTATTATAGAGCACAATGCCCATTTGGCATGTACCTCACTGGACACCTGCAAGAACTGGAGAGGCCACAGAAATTCCTCATAAAGAGGATCCTAGGACTCAAACACATGCCCTATACAGACCGACTCAAAAAACTACAGTTCTACTTCATCTCATAACACCTACTTAGAGGCAAGCTCTGCTTGGCATACAAGGCCATGTTGGACCTAGTGTTACTAGACATGCTTCATCTGAAAAAGACTCAATCCCTCCACACCACAAGGACCTCAACCTCATCACCACAATAAACAGAACCTGGTGGAGGGACAGGTTCCTAACCCAGAGACTACCCATACTCAGGAATAAACTCCCCATTCATGTCAAGCAGAGCATCTCACTGGCCCTCTTCAAGAAAAATCTTGATGTGTGGATGGGTAACAAGAAATTCACCTCAGAGATCATTTCAACAGCCTTGCTCAATAGAGGGACAAGGAACTAACATCAAGCAATAGGATGACTGGGTATGTTCTTGGGCTAGGCTTGTGTTTTTTTCCAAGATCATTAACCTAGTACTCACCTATGAAGCTATGAACCCTAAGAGGAACCTGGATGAGTGGATGGGGCATCATAAATTCTTACTGGGGATAATGTCCACTGCCATCCTGGACATGGGGAGTAATTACTAAATGCAATCTCGGGTATTGAATAGTACCTTTACGTTATTACATTGGTTTGAAATAGCTAGGCTTAAAATGACGTCCAGGTTGATAGCATAGTAATCTCCTATGATCCTATGATCCCGTCAGATGTGCCACAGTGCTTAGGACTAGTAAATTAGGGTGAGGGGAAGTGTAAAGGGTGGTACACAACTCAGAATGGTATAACACACACAGTATTTGATTCTCACACACACACACTTGCCAGTATTGGATTAGAACTCCTGCCTATCTAGTTATTTGTACTACAATTTTTACACAGTTACCACACATGCTACAGAGCTTACTGGACTAACAACTGGTTAAAGGTGCTGATAACTGCACAGCTGAGGTAAAGTATTACAGGTGGCAGAAAGTCAGCCTTCAGTTTTTCCCTTAGATCTAGTTAGTTCTTTCTCTCTTGCACTTCAGATATCATAATAGCTTTGCACTTCAACAGGTTATTATATCACAAAGTGTAGCAAACCTGGCAGACATCAGCAGTAATCATTCTTCAAGAATTAGCCCCAGTACTTAGTAGTCATGACCACCCCTCCTGGCATGATTGAAGTGCAGTTTTCTGTGCTTTCCCCCATTAACCTGGTGCACTTGGCCATTCTGAGGCACTGTTGCAACTGCTTCATGTACACAGACGCCCCTCTCTTCTAAACTCCAAACACTCAGACTTGTGAGAGTTACCCTTATATCGCCAAATTTGGAAATATGCACTCTCCAGCGAAGACTGGACTAGCTGGTCAAGAGGATAAGGTCAACACCTGTACCACACTATGTGGAACACATAGCTTGCCACAACACCCACTATCACAGCCCTAACATACACTCCCATACACTGTTGGAAACTCCTGGTGTTCTGACTGAAGTGTGATTCTGAAACAATCTGGAAATATATTGCTGATTGATAAGCATATTTCTTGGTATTTTAACCTGTCAGAGTTCTGCATTGTCTTAATTTTGTCTGACTGAATTATTTTTTTGCCTGAATGGATTATTTTATATATATTCTGGCATTGCTTTCTGTTTCTCATCTGTCCTGAAACTGCTTCCCCTCTATTCCTGTGGTGGAGTTTATCAAATTGGTCTAACAGCTTTTGTGTTATCTGATTGCTTCAAGGCTTGCTGATTTAAAAATTGTTTCTGTTTGTAAATTCCTGTATACACTGTTGGAAACTCCTGGTGTTCTGGCTGAAGTGTGATTCTCAAACAATATGGAAATATATCACTGATTAATAAGTATATTTCTTGGCATTTTAGCCTTTCAGAGTTCTGCATTGTCTTAATTTTGCCTGACTGAATTTTTTTTTGCCTGACTGAATTATTTTATATATTTTCTGGCATTGTTTTCTGTTTACCAATAAGAGGAACGAGTTGATGTTTAATGAAGCACAACCACAAACACAGACATAACAGAATATGCTGTTTTTCAGCATATTCTGTTACATCTGTGTTTGTGGTTGTGCTTCATTAAACATCAACTCGTTCCTCTTATTGGTGAGCTCCCAGTGACTTTTTCGTTTTGTTCTTAAAAGTACTTAATTGCATTTATTCTGCTGCATTTATTACTGCTTGTTAGTAGCCTGATTAAATTGTAACTGTTATTCTAAGCTTTTATTTGAAGCACTTGGGCTTCAGACCAGTTGTTTTACATTAAGAAGGTATGTGGTCTGCACTGTTGTGACAGGGCAGGTAGCTTATATCCTTCTAAGTTGGGAATTGCTGATTGAAGGCTCAGTGTCTGTTATTCTAAAAGTGTATTAGTTCTGGTTTAAGCACTTGGGCTTTGGGCCAGTTATTTTAAATTAAGAAGGTGTGGTCTGCACTCTTGTGTGAGAAGAGGCTAGATTCTGCCCTTCTAAGCTGGACGTTTCTGGTTAAAGGCTTATTGTGCCTATGTATTTGAACTGTTTCTTTCTTAAACTGGTACACCTTCTTGCTGTAGCATAGACTAAATTCAGACCTGCTGAATCTAGCTTTGTTTGTATAACTTGAGCATTAATCCAGACCATCTTTTTTTGGAGAAGGTTCTCCTGCACCCTAGTGGCAGGAGTGTGCAGTTAGAATTTGTCTGATCAAAGACTGCTGGAACGGGGCTCAGTTTTTAGCTTTTTATTGGTTAATTTGTTTAAATCAGTTTCCTCATTTGCTACTGTTATATTAAAAAAATACATTTTCTGCATCACCGCTTATCTAGGGTTAAACTATTCACGGCACCATAAAGTCTGCTGTACAAATTTTCCCATAGAACTAGCCAGTTGTTTTAGTTTTAGCACTCAAATATGTTTCTTTGAGCTCAGCACTTGTTCAGAACTCATTGTAAGCACTAAATACGCTACAAATTACTACAGCACTCAACCTTCCTCCCTTGTCTAGAGGAAAATAGTTTTTAGTACTTAATAAATAAGCACCTATCCAGGCATGTCTAAGGGTCAGCTCCCGGTGTTTTCTCCTGTCTACCTGATGAATCTGGGCATCTTGGGGCAATGCAGCAATTGCCTCATGTACACAGACAACCCTCTCCTCCTACCACCCAACACTACAACCTGTGAGAGATGCACTTATATAGCCAAACTGGAAGCAAAGCTCTCTTCACTCAAGACTGGACTAGACAGTTGTCAAAGGAAAAAACTTCAAAGACCAATTCACGTTATGTTCAAGCAAGGCACCCTTTATTACTTGCAGCAAGGAGACAAAGCATGTATGTACAGGATTTGTCTAAATGATTAATGACTAGTAGGTTATATTTATACAGTTCTCTTCCTGTCACATAGAACATGTTACATTCTATTGCTGACGTAGTTAGACACAGCTTTCTGTATGTTCTACAGAAAATATTGTTAGACTTATTGCTGACCAAGTTAAAATATCTGTCATTCTGCAAAAATATTTTGAGAAAAACAACCTGGCCTTCTGTTTATGTCAGTCCATTTCAGCATTTCAGTTCTTCTATTGTACTGTCCTAATACATGTGTTATATTTTACCTAGATTCAAGGTACATTTCTAGCTTTGGTACAAGTAATGCTGACTACGGTTTAAACTTTCAAGCATCTATTGTTTTCTTTATCAATAGCTTCTAGCAGCTGCATGTTTTCTCATGGCATAAGCAGAAATCAATATCCCTTTGTTAATTTTCATGACATTAGCAGAAATGAATTACTTATTTTGTTATTTGCTGACATTAGCAGAAACAGAATGCTTCTTGTTAAGTTTCTAATGGCTGTGCAGATTCATGCAATGTGAACAGAATAAATGTATTAACCCTTTTAAATCTCGACTGCACTAAATGCACTAAGCATGCATATTACTATTACATATTTATCTAATATTTCCCCCCTTTTAATACTTTTACTCTACTTTCAAGATAGCATAAACAGTTTTTCTTCCCCTAACATCTTCCTACTCAGGATTTGCAGTTAAGAGAGTCATTCAGTTTAAACTTATGAAAGCTTTTTCAGATTTTTAACAATTCTTTAAGTTCAGCACCTTGGTATAAGGTTTCTGAAACTGACATGTCTATAAAGTCTTTAATTAGTCTTTTCATGCAGGGGATGCAGCAGCACAGACATACCACCAGTAGGATCATTCCTACACAGATGGCAATCAGGATGTTCATCAGGATACTGCCCCACCCCCCAAACGATTTCTGGAAAAAGTCCGTCAATGGATTTGGTCCTCATTTGGTCATGGCTGACACCTGCTGAATTACCTCAAGATGGTTGTCTATCTCGTGTTTGTGGTCAGGAATATATGAACAGCACTCTTCCTGGATTAAAGCACACGTACCTCCTCTCGCCACTAGGGTGAAGTCGAGAGCCATGCAGTTTTGAAGCACTACAGTTCTCATGGCAGTCAGTTCATCAGTCACCAATTCTAGGGCAGAAAAGATTGCATTGCTCATTGTTTTGAGAAGTTTAGACAATTTTCTCAGTTCCCAGATTGATTTTGTTGCTCTATATACTGGCAGTACACCTGCCCACGAGATGATGGTATTACCCAAGTCCATATGTGGCAGTCCATTTTTTCCTAAGCTCACAGCATGATGGTTTTTTCAGCCCACATTGATTTGCCCCACTGGATTGACAGGCTTCTTGATTTCTTGTCGAACATTCCGAATTGTCCCTTGAGGTAAAACTGCTGTGTGTCGTATGGCCGGAACCAGGTACCCCAAATAACAGCTGCCGGACCAATTCACAGGTAACCACTTGTATGCTTTCCTACCACATACAAAATAAAAGTCTTCTACTTTGGTAGTAACTTTACTATGTCCTGGCTCTGGATGAAACATTTTTTGTCTATCATAGACAGTTATTTATAAAGGTCAGCATTATGTTTTACTTCATCAGTCGTCCTATGCATCAGTTCAACAAATGAATCATAGCTTGTGTTGCAATAGGACCCTGTGTTATCAGTCTTATTGTAGCATCTATAAGGAACAGTCACATTGCAATTGCTCCAACCCACCTAAACTGTATCATTTTTGTAAAAACACACAGTCCCCTTCTGTGGAACAGACAAGTGCAATGCTACTTTATCTTGTGATGTGACATCTGATGTATCATAGACTAAATTTTCCCAGGTCTTGTTGGCTCCTAGGGGGACTGAAGTTAACAATAACCCACCATATGCTGTTGGCAAAGCTGTGCAAATCCAGCAATTCGAAACATTGAAGGTCTCAGCATACACATATTTGATTGCCTGGTAAGTGTTAAAGTTTGAGTGCCACTCTGTGTGCCACTCTACATGCTTGTTCAGTTCAGTTTGTGTGGCTGTGAAAAGGAATGGCCACAACAAAAAGATTATTGTCACTAGTACAGTCAACAGGATGGTTATGCAATACTTTTGAGGAAACGGTTGTTCTGCATTTTTGTTTTCTCCGACTCTTCCTAATAGGTGCATTTGGATCTTACTGGATTCTGTCATCTTTATTTCAAACATGTGTTCTGACTCTGCCCTAATAGGATCTTCAGCACCGATGTTTTTTTCACTGGGGTTGAGACGGATCAGTCCTATTGATCTGACCCCCCCCCCCCTTTGTAGCCAGACTTTGTGCTGAGGGCCCTGATGGAGAGGTAAGATTTTTGTCCAGTTCAAAGTTCTTAACATGTTTGCAGTGCGTCAGGTGGATCCATGAAGCTCACTCTGCTATCTTGACTGCAGTGGGTGTTGAAAGAAGCACCTGGTAGGGTCCTTCCCACCTTGGTGATGACCAATTCTTCTTCTTGACAACTTTTATCCACACCCAGTCCCCGGGTATCACTGCCACTTCTGATGTCCCGGTTTGCTTTCTATCTGAAACAGAATTTGTCTGCAACAGATGTTTAGAATTCATGACTTTCTTCATATAGTCAGCTAGTGTAAAATCAGCTTCCTGGTCTGATGACATGAGAAGTTTCCACTGGGGTGTATAGTAAGCCCTTGCAAATAACTTTTCGAACGGAGTCAATCCTTTTGGTGTAGGGAGAGTTCTCATGCTCAACAGTGCCAGGGTTAAACAGTATATCCAATTTTTTCCTGTCTCAGCTATCAATTTTCTCAATTTGTTTTTTAATATACCATTATGCCTTTCAACTAGCCCTGCAGATTGTGGATGGTATGCACGATGATTTTTTAAAGAAATACCAAAATGCTTACTTAACTGCTGTATGGTTTGGTTTACAAAGTGTGCACCATTGTCACTGTAGATCCTTTCCGGAATGCCGAATCTAGGGATGATTTCTTTAACAAGTACTTTTGCCACCGTGGCTGCATCTGGATTTTTGGTTGGAAAGGCTTCCACCCATTTGGAAAACATATCTACAATGACAAGACAATACTTTTTATTTTCACATTTGTTCAATTCTATGAAATCCATACAGATAGTGTGAAACGGATATGGTGATGTAGGGAAACTCCCTTGCTTGGGCTTTAATGCCCCTTTTGAATGATGTTTGTTACAAATCTGACACATCAAACAAAATTTTTTAGAGTAGTTTGTAAATCCGTACACTGTGAACACCTGGTTCACCAGCTGTACCATCCCCCCTGTTGAGACATGGCACTGACCATGGCTCAACAAAGCTGCATATCTAAACAAATTAGATGGTAGTATTGGTTTCCCTTCTCTAGAGATGTACAGCCCCTTTTCGAGAATTGCTCCTCGTTTTACCCATCGTTGTTTTTCAGCTTGCGTAGTGAGAGTCTGCATTGTTTTTAACATATCTAAATCTAAAATCTCAGAGGGTTGTAATTTCTCATTTAAAAGAAATACTTCTGTGGCTGCTTGTTTTGCAGCTGTATCAGCTCTCACATTACCTTTTGAAATCCTATCTTGTTGCTTGGTGTGAGCTGTGCATTTACAAATGGCTACTTTCTGAAGTAACTGAATAGATTGTAAAAGATCTAAAATAAACCGTGCATGATTGATAGATTTGCCAGTAGATGTTATCATTCCTCTGTTTTTCCACTGTTGCATAAAAACATGTACAGTAGAAAAAGCGTATTGGCTGTCATTAAAAATGTTTACACATTTACCGTTTGCTAAGGTACATGCCCATGTCAAAGCAATCAATTCTGCTGCCTGTGTAGATAAGTTGTGTGGTAAAGGTTTTGCTTCTATAATTTCAGTATCAGAAGCTACTGCATAACCTACTAGGTTTTGTCCTGCAGGACCCCTTTTGCACGAGCCATCCACGTAGTATGTCACCTCGGCATCATCCAAGGGGACATCCGTGAGATCTTTTCTAGGTAGTATCTTTTGCTCAATTACCTGCAGGCAGCGGAGCAGTGTGCCATCTGCAGTGGTCGAGAGCAGAGTAGAAGGATTCAAAGTCATGCATCGCTTAATTGTCATATGAGGTTGGCTCAACAATATAGTCATACATGAAAGATGCCTAGCAGGGGAAAGATATGCCACCTTTTCTTGTAGTAAAATAATTGCGACTGCATGAGGCACTCTCAAAGTGAGAGGGTGGAATAAGACTACTGAGGCCGAAGCCTGTACTGCCATTGCAGCTGCAACTACTGCTTGTACACAGTGGGGTAAGGATCGTGCCACTTGGTCTAGTTGTAATGAACAAGTAAGCAATGGGGCGTTGCTTATCCCCATGCTGCTGTGTTAGTACTGATGTCATGTAACCCTGCTTACAATCTACAGTTTGGAAAAAACATTTATGGTAGTTTGGTAATCCCAGAACTAATGAGGATGCTATTAACTGCTTCAGTTTGCAGAAAGCAGATTCTGCTTCTGGTGTCCATTGTAATAAATCCTGTGCTGCCATAGGCTTCTTATATATAAGGTCAGTCAGAGGTGCAGATTCCAAAGCATAGTTTGGAATCCAGCTCCAGCAAAAATTAGTTGTACCCAGGAAGGACATAATTTCCTTCTTGGTAGTGGGTTTTGGTGCTTGCAAAATTGCTACCTTTTTGTCCTCATCTAGTGTTCTGCCTTTCTTGGATATTACATATCCTAGGTATTTGACTTGTTTTTTCCAAAGCTGCAGTTTACTTTTATTTACCTTATGTCTTTCAGCGGCTAAGAAGTGCTATGGTATCTTCTCTACAATCCTGCTGGGTGGGGGCTGCCAGCAAGATGTCGTCAACATAAAGTAAAATCTGACTGCCTCTTGGTGGGGTGAATCCCACCAAGTTGCTTGCCATTTTTTGTGAGAATATTGTTGGACTTTCACAATACCCCTGTGGTAGTCACGTATATGTATACCTTTTCCCCTGAAATGTGAATGCAAACCAATACTGACTGTCAGGGTGTATCGGTATCGAAAAGAATGCATTGCTAATGTCTACCACAGAAAAATACTTCTGTTGAGGTTTTAAATCATTCAACAGGGTGTGTGGGTCTGACACCGTAGGTGCCCTTGGTACTACTGCATCATTTACAGCTTGTAAATCTTGGACCATACGCCATTCTCCATTTGCCTTTTTGACTGGAAATAAGGGTGTATTACATGGTGAATCAGGAGATTCTACTAGTATACCTCCTTTAAGTAAGGCTGCTATAATAGGCTTTATCCCTGCCTCTGCATCTTTTCTCAAGGGATACTGTCTCTTTTGTGGTCCAAATGCTGACTTTGGCGTGATAGTAACTGGTCCTGCTGTACGAATAAGTCCTACATCTGACTTTCCTGTTGACCAGAGAGTATCTGGTATATTTTGTAAGGCATTTTCTTCCTCCTTTAACAGGAGTGTCAATCAGCTGTCCTCACCAGACTGTAAGTGCACAGCTGGGTTGGTCTGAGTTATCCAATTCAACTTCTGTATTTGTATTCCCTGTTCTGATAGTTCTAGTTCTGTCTGTTTCTCCCATCTAGTGACTTTTTCTCCTAGGTCTGCACAGTCTATATTTTTGTTTTTGGTTAAGCTAACATGTGCTAATCGATTAGATTTATAAAGTGCAAAGAACTCCTGGGGCAATGAACAGCTGGCTACACTGTTCCCTTCTGTGTCCCAGTACAGGTTACGCAATATCAATCTGTTTGCATGATTCTTAAACAATTCTTGCTCATATTCCTTATCAGGTCCTGGTGTATTACAATAATACAGGGTACAGTGCAGCAGTTGTTGCTTATTAATGTCAAGGGAGGGGAACTTGCTGACGGCTACATTTATTAACTCTTCAGTTACAGTCCCTGGACCAGTCGTAACCAAGTCCTGGCTGTACCAATAAACATTTCACCCTCCAATTGCACTGCAAAGGTATCAGTTTGTCACTGTGCTTCCATACCCTGCATGGTTGGGACTACTGCTATACCAAATAGCTGCATGACGTCTCTGCCCAAGAGGTTTACTGGGCATTTTGCAGAAACAACAATTTTGCTTTTTTGTGTCAATCCTGAAACTTTATTGCAATGTCACGGGAGAGTGGCTCCCGATACAGCTGTCCATTAGCTGCTTTAACCAGTATGTAATCAGGTGTCTCTGTATTTTCTGGTAGTTTGGAGGGATGTATCAAGATTCTTGATGTCCCTGAGTCACACAAGAATTTGACTTCCCTCCCTTCTACCAAGAGTGTAACTTCTGGTTTTGTATCTGCTAAATAGATCTCCAAGCTCAATAAAGCTAGGTCTAATATTTCATCTTCTTCATTGTCACTAACGTCCTGCACTTTCTCTACTCCCTCTATCACATTCTCATTTATCCCTTCTTCGCTAGTCCTTTCTAGTGATTCCTGACTACCATATAGTCAGTCCTCACCCTCCTTGTCTTCCGTTGTTGCCTTCTTATTTTTCCTGCAATCCTTTGCCAAGTGTCTCTTTTTACCGCATTTAAAACATTTATCCCTTTTCTTTCGCCCATCAAAGTCCTCTGATCGTTGATCAGATTGTTTGTTTCCCCTGTGCGTTTTTCTTGCCCTTTTTCCCAGACTGTACTATGCAAACTTCTGCTCCATCTTCTACAGAAAATATTTGAGCTTTCTTTTTCTTTTTGCTATTAAAATGCCTTTCGGCATGCCTAGCATATTCAAGTAATGACTGTAACCTGCTTGTACAATGATCTACCATGTGTTTTGTAATAAAACTGCTTATAGGTACAATACTGCCCTTTAAAAATGCATTCTTTAACTGCTGTTCATATGGAGAATCTTGTGTTTGATCTTCAGGAACCTGCATTCCACAGTGGTTATTAAAACACTCTAATAGTCTGGCATAATACTGGTCAATTGTTTCACCTTCTTGTTGGATGCATTGATTAATGCAAGTCCAGTCTTCCCTAGGTTTCCATTTTTCAGAGATGCGGTCTGTTACACCTTTTACTCTGGTGTCTAATTCTGTGCTGCTATGTGGGAGGGGTCTTTGTGCAGCGTCACGGGGATTCCAGTTCCCACTAATCATATGCCAATCTGGCCCTACTATTTGTCTAACTACCTTTTCTACCTCTTCTCTGTTTAAGTTATAACTCAGCCTCATTCCTTGTAAATCTTCAGAGGATTTTCTAAAATTAACTTTTGGATGGGGAATTCCCTCAGTGGCTTTCCGGATGTCTTCCGGAGTCCAAGGTCTATACACTAAAATAGATGGGTCCTGATTGTCTTGACCTGCCTGAGGGTTGGGTACTTCTATAAGTGGACATATTTCTTCTCCTTCACTTATAGATCATGAATTCTTAACCATTTGCCATAACTCGATATCTTCATTTGAGTTACCTGCCTTAGTTCGAGACCTGGTCTCGATGGGATCTCTAATATATGGTTTTATTTTCATAATGCCTCTATCTTCAGTGACCACAGTATATCGTGGGGGTGGACTAACCTGTTCACTTGCTTTATATTCTGGTAAGGGAGGCGGAGGTGCTGATGCTATTATTAAGTTATTGTCCTCCTTATCTAAAAACATTGCTTTTGAATTTTTGTTCTTTTGTTCCCTATGGTTTACTTCCTCAATCCACCTGTGTGTCTGATGGATACCTAATTTACGTTGCTTTTTTAACCGACCTTTGGAATCAGTTTTGAGCTGTTTGATAAGTTTGATAACCGAGGATTTTTCTAATTTCCCCTCGAATTTGTACTTATTAACCCATTTTGTATAATATTTAATATTGTCGGCGCGCTGCGACTGCATATATTTTACATCTTCTGTTAACTGCGAATTTTGGGGTCTTTTTGTGCAATTATTACCCATTTTGTTCTACCCTTTTATCGTTACGTAACTTCTCTTATTTTTTAATGTGGTACCACAGATTTTGTTATAGTCTCTTCAGAATGACTGCCTACTTATTCTGTTTCTCCTGATCTATGACAGGACAGTAATCTTTTTTGTCCCTGACTTGTAAGAAAAATACAATCTGACAAAAACAATACACATCTAGTCCCTGATCTAAAACAGGAAACAGAAAAAAGTAGATTCACGTTACCTGAGCCCACGTGATTGATCACCAATTCGCAGAGACCTGTCCTTCAGTCACAGATCAGAAAGTGGCTGGCCTCTTTTGAACGACAATTCAGTCGGAGGACTTTTCAGATAAGAAGAACCGATTTGGTTTCTTCACCGTACAGTTTCAACCACCTGGCCCATCTGATCCGAGGTGAAGAGAGGGTTCCGGTCCAAAGGACAAATCTGTCAAAGGAAAAAACTTCAAAGACCAATTCACGTTAGGTTCAAGCAAGGCACCCTTTATTACTTGCAGCATGGAAACAAAGCATGTATGTACAGGATTTGTCTAAATGATTAATGACTAGTAGGTTATACTTATACAGTTCTCTTCCTGTCACATAGAAAATGTTACATTCTATTGCTGATGTAGTTAGAGACAGCTTTCTGTATGTTCTACAGAAAATATTGTTAGACTTATTGCTGACCAAGTTAAAATATCTGTCATTCTGCAGAAATATTTTGAGAAAAACAACCTGGCCTTCGGTTTATGTCAGTCCATTTCAGCATTTCAATTCCTCTATTGTACTGTCCTAATACATGTGTTACATTTTACCTAGATTCAAGGTACATTTCTAGCTTTGGTACAAGTAATGCTGACTACGGTTTAAACTTTCAAGCATCTATTGTTTTCTTTATCAATAGCTTCTAGCAGCTGCATGTTTTCTCATGGCATAAGCAGAAATCAATATCCCTTTGTTAATTTTCATGACATTAGCAGAAATGAATTACTTCTTTTGTTATTTGCTGACATTAGCAGAAACAGAATGCTTCTTGTTAAGTTTCTAATGGCTGTGCAGATTCATGCAGTGTGAACAGAATAAATGTATTAACCCTTTTAAATCTCGAATGCACTAAATGCACTAAACATGCATATTACTATTACACATTTTTCTAACAACAGTCAAGAGGAGAAGGTAAACACTCGCACCACACCACACTCATCACATAGTCTCTCAAAACCTACACCACCAAAACACACACATAGAAACACAAAACACACACCTACATTCACGGAGGATCTCAATAAAAAATCTGCTCAAGCAACAGAGACATCCAAAGCAGAAACGCAAGCAACCTCCACCCCCAACAACCCAAATGACACATAGCCCACAAACACAGTGTGCCACTCAACCACAGCCCATAAGGCATAACAACATACCCAACACTCTAGTCATAGGTGACTCTATAGTCAGGCACACTGATGTTCCACTCACCAGGCTAAACAAGGAGAAAATTACTGTCAGCTGCCTGTTGGGTGCCAGGATCCGCTACATAACGCATGCACTCAGGTCACTCCACAAGTACAAATATGACCCTGTCATTGTCCATGTTGGTGTGAATGACCTGAGATGTACCTCCCTGGACTGCATGAAAAGAGACATGGAGACGCTCTCAGAACTTGTAGCCAAGGCAGGTATGACCCCAGCCCTGAGTAGCATCCTGCCATCAGCCAGACTGATACCAAAGTACAAGGACAAAATGATTGACTTCAACAATCAGGTAAGCTTCTGGTGTCATTCTAAGGGGATCCATGATGCTTTGCCAGAGATGGCCTGCACCTGTCGTCCTTGGGATTCCGGATACTGGCTAAGGGTCTTGCCACACCAAGGGTGCCATTTTTAGGCAAAGTTCAAATGACAAATTCACCACTGTAACAGGTACAAGCAAGCAAAATATGAGGGTAATGCTACTCAATGCTAGAAGTTTAAACCTCAAAATGCATTCACTTGAGGAACTCCTTAAAATAAAGAACATCAACATCTGTGCAGTGACAGAGACCTGGTTCAAGGCTCCAGAGAGCACCCCTGCATTACCAGGCTATTATTCATACCACACCTTTCGGCCACCTAACCTGGACCGAAACACTAAAGGCAGAGGCATGTCCATATTCATTAAGGATATCCACACCTCCAGACTAGTTGCTCAGCATAATGCATCTGAGATTATCCAAGTGCAACTAACTCTGGGAAAGACCGCAATCCAAATTGTAACTTGCTACAGATCCCCCACCATGACCCAGGATTCCCACTCCTCATTTTTTGATACACTGAAAAAAATACCCAGAGCTGTTGGACATGCTACACTTAAAGAAATCCCAATCCTTCAGAGTCACACGCCCCAGGGATCTAAACCTTGTCATCACAATAAACAAAACATGCTGGAGGGATAGGTTCCTGACCCAGAGATTCCCCAGATTCTGGAATAGATTGCCCATACATGTCAAGCAGAGTGCCTTTTTGGCCCTTTTCAAAAGGAACCTTGACAATTGGATGGGAGAAAGGAAATTCACCCTGGGGATCACGTCAGTTGCCCTGCTAGACAGGGGTCCAGGGAAGTAAATAGTGTGGGAAGAAATAGCCAGGGAATTGTTATGGCTAGGCTTGTATAGGCCCTAGGGCTGATAGCCTAGTACCAACCTATGAACCTATGAACCTATTAGGGTACAACCCATCACCCTAATAATGGGTGATTTCAACTACCCCACCATTAACTGGGAAAACTACTCATGTACCACCTCTTCTGCTCAACGTTTTCTCAAAATTCATAAATTTCAATGCCTTGGATCAACTTATCCACACCCCCACCAGGGGCAGCAATATCCTAGACCTGGTCATTACCAACATGGGTGACCAGTGTTCCACACCAGAAGTCGATTTCTTGTTGGTCAGATCTGACCACAAGCTAATCACCCTAGACATCCACATCCCACCCCCACCTGCCATTAGGGAAATCATCGTAAAAAATGTCTCCAAAGCCAACTTCACACTTCTTAAGACAGAAGTGGCAAACTTCACAACACCCATGTAGACAGACAATAGAGGTACGACTGCTGAATCCTACACAAATGCACTTTATAAGCACTTACACGAGTGCATGGATTGTGCTATCCCTAACAGAACCAAGATGCGATTCTCCAAAAAAAGGAAGCCAATCTGGTGGTCCCATGCCATAAACAAAGTCTACAACAGAAGAAAGAAACTGTTGCAAAAAAGAGTAAAATCCCATGATTGGAGGAACTCCCTGGTCAGCCTCAGTAAGAAGCTGAGATCCCTCAATAAAATCCTCCAAAACTAGTTATGAAAACAAAATCACCACTGTTTCTAAAGACAACCACAAAGCATTCTATAGGTATGTCAAGAATCTCAATGGCAACACTAAGATCTGCTCTAAGTTACAGCACAATGGCACTAAATATATAGAACCAACTGATATTGCCAACATCCTGGCAGATAGGTTCAGTGCTACCTTTACCCCCCTCTCACCCCCTAAAGGGCCCATCTTTTTACCGGAAGAATGCAAAGTTCCTGTAATCATGGCTGCACAGGTAAAAACCACACTCTCCAAAGCCAAGAACACAACATCCATGGGACCTGATAACATCTCAGGCTGCATTCTACATGAACTACAGAATGAACTGGCACCCCACCTAAGCACCATGTTCAGTCATAGCCTCACCTCACTGAATGGTGCACAGCGATGGTTATCCCACTCCACAAAGGGGGAGCCACCAAAGACCCCAGGAACTACCGCCCCATTTACCTAACAAGCCTGGTCTGCAAGGCCATGAAACGTATCACCATGGAACTTATAAACAAAGACATTAGTAATCTCCAAACTCTGTACCCCACCCAGTTCGAGTTTGTAAAAGGCAGATCATGTCTCCTAAACCTAATAGACTTCTTTGAAGCAGTCACTAAAGCCACATACGATGGTAAGGTGGTTCACACAGCCTATCTAGATCCCCCAAGGCTTTTGACACCATCCCCCACTCTGGAATTATCGGTAAACTCACTAAACTAGGCATAAAACCCTATGTCACAAGATGGGTTGCCAACTGGCTCACTGACAGAACCCACAATGTAAAAGTAGCAGACTCCAAATCCGACTTCAGACCAGTAACAAGTGGAGTACCACAGGGTTCAGTCCTGGGTCCTCTTCTGTATGGAATTTACTTTTATGAAGTACAGGCTAGCACAGAAGGCCTTTGGCTAATGAAGTACACTCAAGTGTACCAGCCTTTGATAGCAATTTAGTCGAAAACAAAGCATTTACTGCATTTTTTCCTGTCTGTTTGAAAAAAAATAAATAAATAAATAAATATTTCTCCTTTCCTAAACTTTACTTGCTAGTTGTTCCAGTGATCAGATTTTGCTGATCCCTGGGCTTTGTATTTGGTTTCTGTGTTCCTCCATTTTCTTGTGTGGCCAGAGGTAGTTTCTTTACTCACCAGTGGGAGTGGGGAGTACTGAGCTGCTTGTTTGTCCTCAGAGGAGTGGTTAGAAGCAGCAACTTGTAATTTGTTGGCCATTTTGGGTCATTTCCTGTTTTTTCCAGCCACCTGCTATAAAGCACGCTAGCGCTTTAGCTGAGCTGCTACCGTTACACACTAGGGCAGCCGGTTAAGCAGATTTAAACTATTAGGGCTGCCTAAAGTTCACTCTTCAAATTTTCCCTTAAAACTACCTTTCTCAAAGTGTACTACTGTTCTATTTAGTGTATCCTCCAACTATAAATTATCTCTACTTGACTCCCAAGTAGACTATTCTCTATCCGTATAGCTAAGCACTTGCTCCTACAGTACTTATCACCTCGATACAGCACTCTTGTTATAGAAAGTACCCCAAAAAAAGCAAACCCCATTTCTCGGTCACCCACATCCCCAAAAACTTTTTTTAAGTTTTTCTGTCTATTCCTTCTAGCATGTTGAGGGATCGGTTGCTAATACCCTCTCCTGCTCAGCTGGTGAACCTGGGATTATTGAGGCAATGTTACAATTGCCTCATGTACACAGACAACCCTCTCCTCCTCCCACAAAACACAAATACATGCGAGAGATGCAACTATACGGCCAAACTGGAGGCTGAGCTCTCTCAACATAGAACTGGCAAGACCAGACAGGAGGAGAAGGTAACCACACACACTATAGACCCAGTCTCACATAATACCATCACAACCTCAAATCATACACATAAACACACAAAGACATACTGGAGGCTCTGATCAAAATCTACCAAAACAGCAGAGGCCACCAAAGCAGACACCCAAACAACTACCACCTCAGAACACAACACCTGCATCACATAGACCACACAGTCAGAGTGTCAAGCAGTCACAGCCCTTAAGGCCAAACACTATGCCAGACACACTAGTCATTGGTGACTCCATAGTCAGACACACTGATGTCCCGCTCACCAGACTGAGTAAGGAGAAGGTCACAGTAAGCTGCCTGTCGGGTGCTAGAATCCGCCACATAACGCATGCACTCAGGTCTCTCAACAGCAGGTACAAGTACGACTCAATCATTGTCCACACTGGTGTAAACGACCTGAGACGTACCTCCCTGGACTACATGAAAAGAGACATAGAGGAGCTCTCTGATTATGTAGCCCAGGCAGGTATGACCCTGACCTTGAGCAGTATCCTACCTTCACCAAGAATGATGCCACAATACAGAGATAAGATGATCAGTTTTAACAATTGGCTTAAACTCTGGTGTCATTCAAAGGGGATCCAATGTCTGTCTGCCTGGGATGACATGCTGGACAAGCCACGCTGCTTCGCAAGGGACGGCTTGCACTTGTCACCCCTGGGATTCCGGATTTTGGCAAAGGCTCTTGCCACCCCCATATTGCCTTTTTTAGGCAAGGCTCAAATTCTAAACCTACCACCCTAGAACAAAACAAAGAAAAAAACTAAGGGTAATGCTGCTCAATGCCAGAAGACTCAACCTCAAGATGCACGCACTCGAGGCCCTTCTCAGTATGGAGAACATCAATGTCTGTGCTGTGACAGAAACCTGGTTCAAGGCTCCTGAGAGCACCCCAGCACTATCAGGTTTTACCTCATATCATGCGTTCTGGCCACAAAACCCGGACAATACCAAGAAAGGAGGAGGGGTATCCATATTCATCAAGGACACCCACACCTCAAGATTGGTGGCATCGCACGATGCATCGGAAACCATCCAGGTGCAATTAACCATAGGCAAGACTGCTATACAAATTGTAGCATGTTACAGGCCACCCTCGCAAACTCAGGAACCTCACATGGCCTTCCTGAAAACACTGGAGGGATAAATGTATCTCCGAACACCATCATACTAGGTGACTTCAACTACCCTAATATAGACTGGGAACACTACTCAAGCCCAAACACTCTAGCCCAAAAGTTCCTGGAATTCATAAACTCAAATGCCATGGAACAACTAGTCACCATCCCCACAAGAGGAGAGAACATACTTGATCTCATCATCACAAACATGGGAGCACAATGTTCAATGCCAGAAGTATACCCCTCACTGGTGAGATCTGATCACAAACTAATCTCGCTGGAGGTCCTCATCCCGCCCCCACCTGAAATGAAAAAGACCACAGTAAAGAACTTCTCGAAAGTCGACTTCACACTTCTAAAGACTAGTGTGGTCTCCTTTAAGGCCCTTGAGCCGGCGGTTAACATTACTCAAACCGCTGAATCACTTGCAAATGCCTTCTACCAGCACCTGCAGGGCTGCATGGATCAGGCAATCCCAAGCAAAACAAAGACTCTTTGTACCAAAGGCAAGCGTCCAGTCTGGTGGACCCCAGCCATAAACAAACTCTACAATAAAAGGAGAAAGCTACTACAAGATAGAGCAAAATCCTTAAAAGGTAAGACACCGCTGATCACTATAAGTAAAAAGCTAAGAGCTCTCATAAAATCATCCAAAGCTAATTTTGAGAAAAAAATAGCTAAGGACTCTAAAGACAACCATAAAGCATTCTTTAGCTATGTCAGAAACCTAGGAGGAAACTCCCAGATATGCTCAGAATTAGTTCAAAATGATGTGAAGATTACTGATCCTACAGACATTGCCAACATACTGGCTGACAGGTTCAGTGCAAACTTCCCCCACCCTCCCGCCTAAAGAAGAGATATCTATACCAAATGATTGTAGCCCCCCAAACATCTCCAACGCTCAGGTGAGAACTGCTCTCTCCAAGGCAAAGAACACAGCATCCATGGGACCTGATGGTGTCCCCGGCTGTGTGCTCCATGAACTCAACGAGGAATTAAACCCACAGTTAGGACAGCTGTTTAATCGTAGTCTCACCTCCGGATACGTACCCAGGGAGTGGCGCACAGCGACTGTGGTCCCACTCCACAAAGGCGGTGCCTCCACCCACCCTGGAAATTACCGTCCCATTAGCTTGACAAGCCTGATCTGCAAAGCCATGGAAAGGATCATAATGGATCTCATAAATAAAGACATAGGGAATTTGCAGACTTTGGATCCAACCCAGTTTGGCTTTGTCAAAGGCAGATCATGCCTTTTAAACTTGGTTGACTTTTTGAAACAGTCACCAAGGCCATTGACGAGGGAAAGGCAGTCCATACAGCCTACCTAGACCTGGCGAAGGCTTTTGATACAATACCCCACTCGGGTATCATTGAAAAACTCATCAACTTAAATGTAAACCCATACATTACAAGATGGGTTGCAAACTGGCTGAGTGACAGAACCCACAGGGTCAGAGTTGCTGGCGCCATGTCAGACTCTAAGCCTGTCACAAGTGGTGTCCCACAGGGCTCAGTCCTGGGCCCACTCTTGTTTGGCATCTACTTTTCTGAAGTACAAGTAAACACAGGAGGGTTATGGCTGACAAAGTTCGCAGATGACTGCAAACTGGGCGCCGTAGTTGAGAACACATCCGACACAGATATCCTTCAGAAGGGTCTCACAGAAATGGATAACTGGTGCCAGAGCCATTGCCTCAAGTTAAATGCCAATAAATGCATAGTCATACCCTTCGGGAAAAATAAGGTTACCCCTAGCTACCATATAGGTGGCAATCCCCTGAACACAGAAGAAGTTATTAGGGACCTGGGAACCCAGGTTGACAGTAGCCTTTCATTCGACACTCATATTGCTAAAGTAGTTAGGAAGACCTTCTACATTGCCCACCTTATCATGAAGGGATTCACATCTAGATCAAGGGAAGTCATAGTCTCCCTATACTCATCACTCATCAGACCAATGATCGAGTACAATGCCCCATTCGGAATGTATCTGACCCGACACTTGCAGCAGCTGGAGAGGCCACAAAAGTTCCTCACCAAAAGGATAAAGGGTCTCAAAAATCTGTCTTATGCTGCACGACTGAAAGAACTCCAGTTATATTCAGTTGCATCGCTTACTCAGAGGTGACCTATGCCTGACATACAAGGCCATGTCAAACCCAGATTTGATGAATATGCTTCATCTCAAAAAATCTAGATCCCTCAGAGCCACAAGGGCGGGTGACTTAAACCTCGACACGGTTATTAATAGGACGTGCTGGAGGGATAGATTCATCACCCAAAGACTCCCTATGCTGTGGAACAAAATCCCGGTTTATGTGAGGCAGAGCACCTCGCTGGCCTTGTTCAAGAGGAATCTTGACCAATGGATGGGAGATCGCAGATACACCCCAGGGGTTACCCCAGTGTCACTGCTCGACAGAGGCACAGCTAAATAATGGGCATAGTTTCTCCAAACTAAGGGGTGGTGTAAGCCACAAAACTATGGCTAGGCTTATAAATGCCC
Organism: Protopterus annectens; assembly: GCF_019279795.1. Lineage (NCBI taxonomy): Eukaryota > Metazoa > Chordata > Ceratodontiformes > Protopteridae > Protopterus > Protopterus annectens. The sequence continues at coordinate 368,897,913 of NC_056727.1, read as the reverse complement.
TCGGGCAGATAGCCTAGTATGAACCTATGAACCTATGAACCTAAGATGACTGCAAACTGGGAGCCATAATCAAAACTTCTGACAATGTGGATATCCTACAAAAGGGCCTCACTGAGACAGATGCCTGGTGTCAAAGCCATGGCCTCAAGCTCAATGCTAAAAAGTGCATTGTCATCCCCTTTGGTAAAAACTCTGTACCCATGAGCCACCACATAGGTGGTCTACTTAACACCAAAAGTGTGATAAGAAACCTTGGGACACAGGTGGACAGTAGTCTCTCCTTTGATAATCACATCACCACAGTAGTCAGGAAATCCTTCTATGTGGCACACCTCATCACAAAAGGTTTCTCATCCAGGAAAAAAACAGGTCATTGTTCCCCTCTACTCATCACTCATTAGACCCATTATAGAGTACAATACCCCTTTTGGTATGTACCTCACAAGACATCTACAACAACTGGAAAGACTACAGAAATACCTCACAAAGAGGATTACTCGCCTCAAACAGATGCCCTATGCAGACCGCCTCAAAAAACTCCAGCTTTACTCTGTCGCATATCGCCTACTCAGAGTTGATCTCTTCCTAACATACAAAGCTTTGTCAAACCCAGAGCTGTTGAACATGCTCCACTTAAAGAAATCCCAATCCCTCCGAGCTACACGCTCTAGGGACCTAAACCTTGTCACCACAATAAACAGAACATGCTGGAGGGATAGATTCCTGTGTCAGAGACTTCCCATACTCTGGAACAAACTACCTATCTATATCAAACAAAGCTCCTCATTAGCACTCTTCAAGAAAAATCTTGATGATTGGATGGGAAATAGGAAATTCACCCCAGGGATCACCTCTGTGGCTCTGCTCGACAGGGGCACAGGAAAATAATTTTCTTGGGTGGCAAAAGCCAGGGTACCTTTTTGGCTAGGCTTATATAGGCCCTAGGCAATAGCCTAATACCTACCTATGAACCTGTGAACCTATGAATAAACCACACACCCACCTTCACAGTGGTATGCAATGGACATTTACACCACTAGCACAGAGCAGCAAGACAAACACCCATTCAGCCACCACAACACAGCACATGCCAAAGGAGACACAGTGTGCCCCTCAACCTAAGCTCCTAAGGCTAACCGCCTTGCACAATACAGTAATCATGGGTGACTCAATACTGAGGCACACAGATGTCCGACTCACTAGATTGATTATGAAGAAGATAGCCAGCTGTCTATCAAATGCCAGCATCCAACACATGACACACCCAATCAGGACACTCCACAACAACTACAAGTATCACTCTCATCATCCATGTGGGTGTGAATAACCTAAGATGCACCTCCCTGGACTACATGATAAGAGACATGGTTGAGCTCTCGGATTATGCCGCCCAGGCAGGAATGACTGTAGCCCTGAGCAGTATACTGCCATCACCCAGAATGATGCTGCAGTACTATCAACAAATGATTGACTTCAACATTGGCTTACATGTTGTTTGTCATTCTCAGGGAATCCAGTTTCTCTTTGCTTATGATGACATGATTGACAGACCTCATTGCCTTGCCAGAGATGGCCTGCATCTGTCACCCCGGGTTTCCAGATACTGGCTAAGTCTCTTGCCACCCCTATAGTGCCTTTTTAGGCAGTGTTCCAAATCACATTACCATTGTAACAGCTAGACATTAATGTAATCTGAGGGTCATGTTGCTCAACAGTAGACATCTAACTCTCAAGATGCAGTCGCTCAAAGCACTCCTCAAAATGCAGAACATTGACAGTTGTGCTGTAACAGAGAGCTGGTTTACAGCAGCAGACAGCAGCCCTGCGCTATCAGGCTATGATGCTTTCCACAGCTGTCAGCCCCAAAACATGGAGTACAGCTCCAGAGGTGGGGGTATCTCCATATTCATAATAGATATGCACATCTCCAGACTAGTATCCCAGCATAATGCATCTGAGATACTTCAGGTACAACTGACTTTGGGTAATAGTGCAATCCAGGTCATAGCCTGCTATGGGTCCACATCCATGTCCCTAGACTGTCAGTTCATATTCCCCAACACCATGGCATCTATCAAGGTCCAACCCAGCAATGACATAGTAGGAGACTTTAAGTACCCCTCCGTCAACTGGAAAAAATAGTCAAGCACTAAAAGACTGGCCCAACACTTCTTGAAATTCATCAGTTCCAGTGCCCTGGACCAGCTCATATTGACCCTCAGTAGAGGATGCAACAACCTTGACCTGTGTTGATTACTTACATATATGGGGCCGTTGCTCAACAACAGTAGTCAATCCCTACCCAGTCAGATCCAAACATGATGTAATTACCATATCAATCCACATATCACCCACAACCCCCACAAAGGTAACCACCTTGAAAAAACTCTCCAAAGCTGACTTTGGAGTCATAAAAACAGGGGTGGATGACTTCACTGCACCCATGCCAATTAAAATAGCTGCATGACTGTTGACTTATACACAAATGCACTGTACAAACATGTACATGAATGCATGATACTAGCCATAGCCAACAGAACCACTGGAAGCCAATGTGATGGTCCCCTGCCATTACTAAAGTGTACAACAAAAGGAAGACACTGTTGCAGAAAAAGGTTTTATCCCAAGACTGGTAAACCCCCTTATTAGCCTCAACAACAACTTGAGATCCCTCATGGAATCATCTACAGCCAGCTATGAAGGCAGAATTGCAGCAGAGACTGGCAACAATCACAAAAGCCTTTGATAGTCAACCAACAACCTCCACAGCAATACCCACAAGTGCTGTGAGTTACTGCACAATGCTAACTCCTATCCTGAGCCACCAGATATTGGCAACAGTCTTGCCAACACATTCAGTGCCAGCTTTATCCCTCACTCCCCCTAAAGGAACAATCACAATGGCAGATGAATGCCAGGCTCCCAGGTTAGACCTGCATTGTCCACAGGCAAGAATACAGCTTCCATGGGACCCAAACATATCTGTGGCTGTGTTTTACATGGCGTACAAAGAGACCTGGCACCACATCTGTGTGCCCTGTTCAGTCACAGCCTCACCTCTGGCTTTGTCTCTTCAAAATGGTGCACTGCTACAGTCATCCCTCTCCATAAAGGGGTAGCAACTATAGACCCTGGTGATTATTGTCCCATTAGCCTGATGAGTCTACAAAGCCTGATGAGTCTACAATGTTCATGTATGGACTGCATCATGAGGTACCTGATTAACAAAGATATAGGTAATCTCCTAACTCTGGACCCCATGCAGTTTGGCTTTATGAATGGCAGATCATACCTGCTCAACCTGGTGACTTATTTGAGTGAGTCACCAGGGCTGTGTATGGTGGTAAGGCACTGCATATAGCCTACCCTGATCTGGCCAAGGCTTTTGATACCATTTCTCAGTCAGAAATTATTGATAAACCTGCCAAACTAGACATCAACCCCTATATCAGTAGGTGGGTTGCAAATTGGTTCACAGAACACACAGTGTGACAGTGGCAAACTCCAAGTCAGACTGCCAAGCAGTCCCAAGTGGAGTCCCACAGGGATCAGTACTGGATAGTCTCCTGTCCAGCATCTACTTTTCAGGAGTTCAGCCCAACACAGGGGAACTCTGGCTGACCAAGTTCACATCGGACTGCGAGCTGGGAGCCATCATTAACTCTACAAGTGATGCAGACATCCTACAGAAAAGCCTTACTGAGCCAATGAGTGGTGTGGAAACCATGGCCAGAAGCTTAACACCACAAAGTGCATCATCATCCCTGTTGGTAAAACACTCAGTTCGCAGTAAGTACCACATCGATGGGAGCCCAATGAACACTGTAGGCGTTATAAGAGATGTGGGGACACAGGTTGACAGCAACTTCTCCTTCAAACACCACATTGCCACTGTGGTCAGGAATTCCTTCTATGTGGCACATCGCATTACCAAGGGTTTTGCATCCAGGAAGACAGAGGTAATCATCTCTGTCTACTCTTTCCTCATTAGACCACTCGTCAAGTATTATGGCCCATTTGGCATGTACCTCACTAGACATTTGCAACAGCTGGGGAGGCCGCTTTAGTACCTCACAAAGAGGTTCCTAAGCATTAAACACATGTCCTACAAAGACAGACTCAGAAGACTCCAGCTATTCTCTATGTCATAACACCTACTTAGAGGCTATCTGTGCTTGACTTGCAAAGCCATGTCTGACCGAGCTGTTTTAGACATGCTACATATAAAGACATCCCAATCCCTCCACAACACACACTGCAGAGACTTCTACCTCATTACCACAATCACCACAACATTCTGGTGGGACAAATCCCTCACCAAGAGACTGCACATGCCCTGGGATACACTTCCTATACATGTCATCCAGAGCACCTAGCTGACCCTGTTTCATGTAAATCTTGATGAGTGGATGGGTAATAGTTCACCCCAAGGATCACTGCAGTAGCTCTACTTGATCTAGGAACTGGGAAGTAACATTGGGTGGCAGAATGGCAGGGCCCTTCTATGGGCTAGGCTTGTAAAGGCTCCTGGGCCATAAGCCTACTATACACTTATGAACCTATAAGAGGAATGACATCAGCAGGATTGATAAAGTAGGGCAGTGGGTGTTCAAGATACTTTGTCCTACAGACACACTTACACACAAATTTGCCAGATGTGGGAGTAGAACTCCTACCTAACTAGTTATTTGCACCATAGTTTTATGCAGTTATCGCAAGCACTGCAGAGCTTACTGAGCTGACAGCTGGCCAAAGGTACTGATATGAGGAATGACATCAGCAGGACTGATAAACTAGGGCAGTGGGTGGGAAACATATCAAAATACTTCTGCCTACAAACATACACACACATTTTCCAGATATGAGAGTAGAACCCCTGCCTAGCTAGTTATTTCTACTACAGTGGTAGGCATTTATCGCATGCTCTACTAATCTTAAGGGGCTGGCACCTGGCCAAAGTTGCTGATAAAGGGAATTACATCATCTGGACTGATAAATTGGGGCAGTGGGAAGTGTTGTGGGTGGGAATGGCATAAAACTGTTTCACCTACAAATGAACAAACAAATCCCTCAGTCTTGCACACACAACTGTCATACACACACACCCACAGGTGCCAGTTTTGGGTTTAGAACTCCTACCAATTTAGTTACTTGTTCTATAGTGTTATGCAGTTATCGCATGTGCTACAGAGCTTATAGGGGTAGCAGATGTTCAATGATAGTTCTAACATGTATGACAGCAGCAGATCTTGTGCAGTTGGGCAATGTGAAGTGTACTGAGTGGGAACAGTCTGCTAATACTTAGACCTACAGAGACACACACACAAACAGGCAGGTGATGTGATATTAACACCCCAACCTCAGTACTATTACACAATGGGGCTCACCTTTTATGCTTGCATGTGCCACTGTTTAACACCAGTATGCCACTGTCCACAGCAGGACATCAATGTATGCCATCCAGGTTACCCATGCATGTGACCCACGCAGCTGTGTCTGTCTCCCTGTGTTTCTCTGTCTATCACTGCCTGTCTCTCACTTCCCCACATCTATGTGTGTGCATGCTTGACATATATAGTTATCTATTTGCCATATATGTCTGCATGTGTGTCACACGCAACAGATGCAGATATATCACATATGGGCCACCTACAGCTAGCTGGGGGCAATCCTGTCTGATGTGTGTGTGTAGGGACAGTTAAGGTGTACATAGCTGTCTGTATGCACAGATATGTCTACACAATATAGTCATATAGACCAATGTAGGTTCCAACGTGTCCTGTGCTTCTCTAAGTGTAGGAACATGCCCAGTGTGACCTTGAATAGTTAGAGTGGGTCCAGGGTTTTGTGTGCTACAGATATACCTCTCAGAGGTACAGAGGACTTTCCCTGGGGTAATGGTTTGTTTTGGCAGACACTTCCTGACATATCTATAATCTGACAGTGCAATGTATTGTGTCATTACCTAGTGTCAGACGCCCTCAAATCATCACAGTGCTTAAGCAGAGGAATGCTAGTCGTATGATGCATAGACTGATATTATAATGGCCACAATGTACATTCTTGCCCGACAAGGCCAGTTGGGAGGTGTGGCTACAACCAGTTAAGTTATAGTCCAGCAACTTGTTGATATACTGGCTGGGGATATTCTGCTTCTGCAGTATCTGTGTAACCTCGGATGTGATATCCTGGTGTGGCCATACCTGTCTGCTGTACATTTTTTGGCAGATTGTCCCGGTGTTTGGCTAGAGGTTTTGTCCAGTCTGCATAAACTTGTGTTTTTATGGCAAGTTATTTCAGTATAATTGAAGAGTGATGTTACAAAATATTGACAGACATTACGGTGTCAGCCTACATAACCTTCAGACAATTCCTGATACTGCAAACTCCTCACTCTACCAACTTTCTCAGTATGTCAAGGCAATATTTACCACACATGCCTATCATTGTGCCTTTGTTGGACATTTACTTTTGCCCTTGTTCAAACATGTTCCTATCAGAGGTTTGGTGTTATGGGTGTGGGTACAGACTGCATTGTACTGTGCAGGCATGTCCATTATATACAAAAGCAGACATAAAACAAGGAAAAAAGCCATATTGACAATGACTACTGGCAACAGTACCAAGAACCATTATTATTCACAAAAGCCCTAGCACCTCAGCTACACAGTTCTCAAGAAGTCCATTATATGTGTAGTATATTCCACATAGCACTGTGACTTTCAGGTATGTTAGTGGCAGAGCAATAGGTGTCACTGACATTCATAATCATTGACGCTGCAGTTATCTGCACATGGCCCTGTGACAGACAGCCTGTACCTAGGGCAGTACAAGATGACAGCCAGGAAAACATGCTGGCCAGATCTTGACAGTATTGCCCACACATGGACATAGCTCATTGACCCCTGCATATTGAGCACATGCAACATGTTTTCATGTGTATTGGGACAGCCCTACCAATCTGTGTTATGCAAACATACATGTTGCTGCATTTCTGTGGGTATATGGGGGGGGGGGTCACACCTGTCAACTGCAGACATTTGCAGAGACTGTGCTGATATTTGCTTTACATTTTGATTCTATTTACCATACCATTGTGCCCTGTCTTGGGGACTACAGGCATATCAGTAAGGAGCACAGGTGAGATTGTTATGGCATACATTTGCATGCCAGACTTGTTACCCTCCAGAGCCTTACTGCAACTGCAAGACCTGCTGTGCTATGACTGTGTGGGTCTGTAGGGGGGGGTGATTTAACATTGCTGCCATTTGTGGAGCTTTTCCAGATATCTCTCTCTGGTTTTCTACAGCTGACTTGCTGTGTGGGTCTGAGGGGTGGGTATGGAACCCCACACTGACATCCATTGCTGTGAGCTATAAACCCCCCCCCCCAGTTAGTTGGCCCCACACATATACTGCAGTGGGATTTGCCACCTTGGGTACTACTGCATAGTGTTGGGAACTCAGTATTGGGCAGACATTTCTTGTTGTCCCACATAGCTGTCAGTTGTCTGCTGCTATCCCAGTAGTCCACCTCGTTCCCTTGCATCCATGCAACAATACCATACATATGCTAGCACAACATACTGATACATTAATTTACTGTTAAGGCAACTGACTTACCTTGTGCCTGTGGCAGTTGTGTGTATGGAGCTTGACTATGTTGGATGCACACAGTACACTGCCTATACATGATAAGTTGCAGGTAGTGTGATGTGTGTGTCATCCCTTTTTACTTTGTGTGCGAGTAGAAGAGAGAGGTGTCAGTCCCTGGGTGCCTACAGTGTCAGTCTCTCTGCTATGCATTGCCTCTTTGCCAAGGCCAGGCCATACTGGGCACACCTCCGTCTGCCTACAGGGGCTGGCTCAGGAGGTTCCTCATCCGAGTCCCTGTGCCTGTGGGGACCTTGACAATGGTGGGGTTGTATGGCCCTTCCCCATCCTGTTCCTGCTGCAGTTGTTTCCACAGGATCATATTGTGTAGCACGGCACATACTATGAATGTGTGCACATGTGAGTGGAGAGTACTGCAAGGCTTCACTAGATATGTCCAGGCAGTAGAACCATGACTTGAGCATCCTAAACACATGCTCTATAATGATCCCGGTTTTGTGAGTGTGCCTCACTATGGCGTTCTTGCATGGGTGTGTGTACATTTGTGATGGATGTCATCATCCATGGCTCCGGTGCATAGCCAGCATCCCTCACCAGATGGCCATATGGGATGTCCCCCCCTGGAAAATCCCTGATACAGCTGTAAGGAATGCCAGATGTGGAAGTCATGATAGCTTCCAGGGCTGCAAGCACACACATTCATGATAATGCCCTGGGCATTGCACATGACCTGGCAGTTGATGGAGGGGAAGTCCTTGTGGTTTATGTAGACCCTACCCTGCTCACCGGGTGGTGTTTTGATGTGGATGTTCATGCAGTCTATGGCACCCAGTACCTCCGGTTATTCAGCTACACGGTGGGTGAGATGCATATTGCTGGTCAATTCCTCACGGGTGTTGGGGAAGTATATGTAGTCATGGGCATTTGGTAGCATAGCATCCAGGAACTGGTGGAGTACTCTAGATGCAGATGACTGTGACACCCCCATGATATCCCCAGTAGGTCTTTGGAAAGTACCTGTAGCTAGCATTCTTAGAGCTACGCATACCTTAGTAGCCACTGGGATGTGTTCCCCTCTGTTCATTCTGGATGCGAGGCTGGCACAGCTCCACAACTTGCTGAAGTATGTCCCTGTCCACCCTGTAGTGCTCTACTATCTCCAGGTCATGTAGCCCCTGGTAGGATACCCTGGGTCTGAACACTCTTCTCCTCCTCCTGAGTCTGGGGTGGTTGTCAGCATTATCCTTCTCTCTGCCCACAGCTCTGGCACATACTGATGGATCAAAGCAATGGCAGCACCTAACATTTTTCCAGTTAAAATTCCCCTGCATGTATATACCAATGGTCAAGTGTTTGTGGGAAGACTGTAAGGTGTTTCCATACTTTATACAGTGGTGCTACATGTGCTGCCTGTATGATTGTCTCACTATGATACATTCCAGCTGCCACCTATATTACTCATGGCTTTGATTTGGCCAGTGTGAGTGTTAGAGGCATTACTGGGAATTTGTGCATGATTGCCTTTATTCTGCTGTTGTCTTTTTTTTTAGTTATTTTTTTATTTACATCTCCTCCCACTTTCAGCTATGGAGTCACCTGACAGTTGTATTATTATGTGCTTTGCCTGCCCATTGTAAGTTGCAAGGATCCCATATTATTGATTTCTACGTCATATTTCTCCTTTATTGTGCTGTTACCCTTTAATTTTTTTTACATCTCCTCCCAAGATTTTGTGACCACTAGTAACAGCAGCAATGAAGATGTTTGCATACCTCTCAACCTTTTAGCTCAAGAAATCTGGATAAAACCTAAAATAAAGGTGGATAAAAGCCCAAACATAGGAAAAGATTTTAAATATTGCTCTTATAAAATTACAAATTTGCTAAAAATAACAGGATTTGTGTTACCATGAATTTTCTGAAGGAAATAAAGTCTGAAACACAAATGTATGTCATTATTTAGTGACTTCAGTCCCCAATGACTGGCACCAAACCGCACATTTTAGGAGTGAGGGACCAACAAATACTTTTAAAGTAAATATCTGGATATTTTTTTAAATATTACATTTTGAATGTAAAATGCTTCTTCCAACACCATTTATATACACTACAGCAAGTCTGAAACATTAAGTGGAGGAACTATTTTACATCAGAAATATATAAAAATAATAATATAGTAATAAAAGGAATAAGTAAAACACAAGCATTTTACAGGCAACCTATTCTATTATTGCTTGTATACATAATGCAAATACTGTTATTTTTTGATTGAATCTTAGATGCATGCTGCAATACTTATCCTCTGTTATATTAACTTCAAACTTCTTATATTGTCTTAATATCTGTATTTATCCTAATAACATTCTACATTTTTTGTATCAAATGTGAAAATATTTTCACTGGGGCTGTATCTTGAATTTATCTTCTTCCAAATTTCAGTGTAATCATTGTGTTTCACATACAGCAAATAAATTCCTATTTAAGTGTATTACATTTGGCATATAGCATAAAACACACAGATGTGACACTATGGTAAATAACTTTCTATCACATTGTAGTAAATAATTGTCTGCTACGGAATCATCACTATTGCTTCATCTTCACAGATGCACAAATTATTCTAAATGTTTTCTTTCGAGCACTAATCCCTTAGTGGTATAACAAAGAAGCTCACTGTACAGAAGGATGATCATTGAGGTGATTCACACATCCATAGTTTTCTCCCTAAATATGATCAATTCATTAGCAGGCAACTGTCTATTACACTGTATGCCAAGCACTAGACACCTTGCTAAGAATATTATTCTGCTCCTTCTTACTTTTATCTCTGACTTAAATATGGTGGTGTTTATTTATTGTGTTATTGTCTGACTGAGTTACTGTGCTTCATTCTAGTTACTTTGTAATAAAATCTGCTGCAGACTACAGAAAACAAGTCTAGCAACTACAAACTGCATCTCCCCACTACTGCATCATAAGAAGGTGGAAGTAAAATGGATTTATTAAACATAATAAATGTAGGTCCACTAAGGTAACAAAAGTAAAATCTACACATTTTAGAACAGGAAATCCCACTTTAAATCATGATGGCATAATTACTAAAGAAAGAAATGGTAAAAAAAAAAGTTTACATATATTCTGTAAGTATGCTGAACATGGAGATGTGAAGCCCCCCAGATAATGAAGAAACAGGGAGTTGTGGGGAGCTTGTTTCAATGTTTTTTTCTCTCTCTCTCTTGCTGAGGAATCATCTGGTATATTTCATCCAGTTGTGGCTTCTACCAGGCATTACTCAAATATTTATATAAATAAGACTGTATAGCTGAAAATGACAAAGTGCGCTATTCCAAAAACAATAAATTCAAAACAGAAAATATAGTTAACATTTCTTCATTTCTGGTCTCATTGTCAAAAATAAGCCATTATAAAAACAAATGTTTAGTTATTGCATCAGACCAAAATTCATTCTACATTTCTGTGTAAATCTAATATTCTCCACCTTTTAGAAGTATAAGCATAAGAAAACATTCTCATTAGAAGTCTAGATGCAGCTGCTCTACTACCTTTGCAGATAGGAGAGTAAATTCAAGAAATGTTATGCTTTCTGTGTCACTGTAGTATAGTCCTTGAAAATTTCTCAAGATTATATTAAACTGTCCTTTTGATATAGGATTTTATAAAGGTGAAACAGAAATACTCTGAGATGTGAGCTATTCCACAGCATTGGGTCTTATAAAACTCTGGGTGGTCTGTTATTTTCCCAATAATACCCACCCTGTCAGGCATTGTTGGTTATTTAGTCTTTTTTTATATTTGCTTCCTTTATTTACTAATGATATGCCATGTTCTGTCTTCAAAGAGTTACATTACCTTTTCTTCTACATGAGCTTTAGCTGTTCTGACTTCTCTACCTTTATCCTTCATTATTAACTAACATGCTTTCCTCTCTTCTCCCTCCCATATTCCTTAAACTTCCTTAAATTTTACATTACTTCTATAACTTCAAAGCCTCCTTTTTTGAAAAGTATGTGGCATTTTCCTATTAATGCAAATTCATTTAAAATTAGATGTAAGTAGTTTTTCATGAAAGCTCATTATTTCTCCAAATTTTTTAAGCTCCGTAATAGCAGTGTTAGGTGGAATACAAATGCATGCCAGCATGCATGCCAGCATAATCATCATCCTTTGCGAGTCATCCCTTACTACCATAAATCTGACATTATTATCTTTTTTTACCTCTTTTATCACTATTGGAGCTCCTGTGGCAATTAATATAAGTACTCATCTTTTCCTTTGTCCCTGATATTCTGCTGAATATACATCCTGAAATCCTTTCTTTATTCAAATTCCAATGTTCAGTGTCCTGTAGGACTACTATTTACACTCTGCATTTCTTAATAAAATTAAATATTATTTCCTTTTTGCCTATACCTCTGAGACCAACCATATTCCAAGATTATATGGAAAGTGTTGCCATTATAGTAAGAATTCATTATTCCCACCTATTATATATGGCAGCTTTTTAAATGTCTATTTCCAGCTTTCGTGATACATGCACCCACTATAGTTTGACAGGTAAATCTATTATACATTTTTTTTCTAATCATCAAAATTAAAACCTATGTCATATTTTACAAGATATTTTGTTATAATAAAAACCGTCAAAAAAGAAAAAAACATACAAACACATATAACTATGTATTTATAGTCAAATTCAAATAAAGAAGTTTAACCCTCCTAATAGGAGCATTTGTTTCAAATAGGCACTGCTAACAAAGGGCTTAATTAACCTGAAATTGAAGTTTTCCATGCTAAGACACATTATTGCATGTGCTTCTTCTTATACTAATTAGTGTCTATTCTTTTTTTAGCTTTATTTCCCTCCTAGATGTGAAAACAATGTGCATGCTTTTAGAAACATTAACTCTTAGCCTTAAAGAAACTAGTGTTCTGGCTTTTTGTTATGCTTTCATCAGCTGGTCTCCACAATAATATAAGAGAAAAAATGTAGTCCTCTGCCAGAGCCGAAAGAAAAGCTGAAACATACTGCTAAAGGAAAACATTTCATTATATTCAGTGTTCTCATATTTACTTGTTTCCACTTAAAACTTGTTATTAGATAAAGCCAAGGGTCTTAATCCAAACATTCACCTATGCAAACTAAGAAAAAACATATCAGCTCTACATATATTATAACCTGTGTACTTTCTCAACCCATCTCCCACCTCACCAACACAAGATTACAGCCTATTAACATAAACATGCTTTTGTCTAGCCTTTCTTCCCTTTTTGCACTGTAATGTCTACATTTTAATACTAATAAAGAAGAATGAAGGAGAAGAAAAAAGGCATATGTTTACTTTAGTAATTTTATCACACACAAGAACAACTAAACATACTGTACTATAAAGCATGCAATTTACATTATGAAAAGTTTCATAGAAATACTAACACATAAAAACAACTAAACATACTGTACTATAAAGCATGCAATTTACATTATGAAAAGTTTCATAAATATATTAAGAAAAGAAATTGTTTTACTTACAGCTACCATTTTCTTTCCTCTTCCACTCCCCTCAGTGTCCTTCCAAACATTAATGACATGAAGTAAGGCAAATGCTTCTCAGTTCTCCACAAATTTAACAAAGTCAACAAAATACCACTATTTCCACTTTTTCCTATATGGCTGTATTTCACAAATGCAATTAATGCTTTGCAGTCTCACATTTATTCACTAATTTCTGTGTTGCTGGTCTTACTCCTGTTTATCTCCATGTCCCATCCTCATATTCTGATTCTATTCCAAGGCACTCCCAACTCTTCTAGTCAACTCCTATGCTTTTCTCTGTTTCTCTCAAGCATTTTCCTTTAGAACAAAGGAAGAAAATTCACTGGCAAAGTCTCTTTATTTGCTTTATTATCAGAAGAATGAGAAGCAGAGTCACCATCTGCTTGATGGCTCACATTTTGTTGTACAAACATTTGTATTTCTGCCTTAACATATTATTCAATAAAAAATTACTTTGATCCTCTAGGAAAAAAATATTCTGAAGACGGTGGGATCGTCACATCTGCCTCTTGACATTCCCTGATTACTGGAATAAATCTGTTTCTCTTCTTACTGATGTAAAGTGAATACTTATTTTCCACAGATACTCTACTGTCTCCAACTTTTAATATTTTGCACTTTTGTCCCAGTTTTGTCAGGATTAACTCTTTCTGCTAAAAGGTTTGCATCTTTACTAATACATGACCTGGGTGCTTTCTTGTGGTCAGATTTGGAGCCTACATAAATTGTGCCCTTTCAATTAACAACTCCTACTATGGCATACCAGTTCATTTACTTATTTGTGCCTTTATAAAAATAATACAGGCTGTTCCTTCTTGTTTCTCTGGCAAAGCAGAAAATCTTAGATTTTCCCTATGTGATCTGTCGTCTTAATTCTACCATTATTTAAAACATCTCTTCTTCAGCAGTCTCATACTCAGCCATGTTTTTGTTCAGCTGACATTCTGATTTTTATGGGTTCATAGGTTCATGGGTAGGTACTAGGCTATCGGCCCAAAGACCTACGTAAGCTTAGCCAGCAAGGTTCCCTGGCTTATGCCACCCAAGAAAGTTAATTTCCTGTGCCCCTGTCGAACAGAGCCACAGAAGTGATCCATGGGGTGTATTTCCTATTTCCCATCCACTCATCAAGATTTTCTTGAAGAGTGCTAATGAGGAACTTTGCTTGACATAGATGGGTAGCTTGTTCCAGAGTATAGGAAGTCTCTGGGGCAGGAATCTATCTCTCCAGCATGTCCTATTTATTGTGATGACAAGGTTTAGGTACTTAGACCGTGTAGCTCAGAGGGATTGGGATTTCTTTAGGAGTAGCATGTCCAACAGCTCTGGGTTTAACATAGCTTTACATGTTAGGCAGAGATCTCCTCAGAGTAGGTGATATGCTACAGAGTAAAGCTGGAGTTTTTTGAGATGGTCAATGTAGGGCATCTGTTTGAGTCCAGTAATCCTCTTTGTGAGGTACTTCTGTGGCCTTTCCAGCTGCTGCAGATGTCTTGTGAGGTTCATTCCAAAAGGGGCATTGTACTCTATAATGGGTCTAATGAGTGCCGAGTAGAGGGGAACAATGACCTCTTTTTCCTGGATGAGAACCCTTTTGTGATGAGGTGTGCCACATAGAAGGATTTCCTGACTACTGTGGGGATGTGATTATTACAGGAGAGACTACTGTCCACATGGGTCCCAAGGTCTCTTATCACACATTTGGTGTTAAGTAGACTGCCATTTATGTAGTAGTTCATGGGTGCAAAGTTTTTACCAAAAGGGATGACAATGCACTTTTTGGCATTGAGCTTGAGGCCATGCCTCTGACACCAGGCATTTGTCTCAGTGAGGCCCTTCTGTAGGATGTCCACTTCATTTGGGTACTCGACTATGGCTCCTAGCTTACAGTCATCTGTGAACTTTGTTAGCCAGAGGCCTTCTGTGCTAGCCTGTACTTCAAAGAAGTACATAGCAAACAGGAGAGGTCCCAGGACTGAACCCTGTGGTACTCCACTTGTCACTGATTTGAAGTCAGATTTGGAGTCTGCAGCTTTTACAGTGTGGGTTCTGTCAGTAAGCCAGTTGGCAACCCATCTTGTGATATAGGGATTTATGCTTAGTTTAATGAGTTTAGCTATAATTCCAGAATGGGGGATGGTGATGAAAGCCTTGATGAGATCAAGATAGGCTGTGTGAACCACCTTACCCTCATCTACGGCTTTGATGACTGCCTCAAAGAAGTCAATCAGGTTCAGAAGGCATGATCTGCCTTTCACAAACCTGAACTGGGTGGGGTCCAGAGTTTGGACGTTACAAATGTCTTTGTTTATGTGTTCCATGATGATACATTCCATGGCCTTGCAGACCAGGCTCATCAGGCTAATAGAACAATAGTTCCAAGGATCAATGGTGGCTCCCCTTTGTGGAGTGGGATAACTGTTGCTGTGACCCATTCAGTTGGCACAAAGCCTGATGTGAGACTATGATTGAACATGGTGCATAGGTGGGGAGCCAGTTTGTTCTGAAGTTCATGTAAAATGCAGCCTGGGATGTTGTCCAGTCCCATGGATGCTGTGTTTTTGGTTTTAGAGAGTGCAGCTTTTACCTGCATAGATGTGATTACAGGGACTCTGCATTCTTCATCCATTCTTCTTCTTTTTATAACGTGATTCTGATGAAGTCTCCTAATGGGAGATGAAAGCACTAAATTCTGTCACATTTTTTATTTAACAGTTTTAATTTTTTTTATGTCTGTGTGAGTTAATAAACTTTCTTTTTGTATATTCATCAAGGCCTGGGGTGAAGTGTCTTTATGTACTATTCCTCTGAAGAGAAGATTTTTGGGACAGCCTTTATTGGAGTCAGTTCTGTGTGGGATTCTGCATTCTTCCTGTATGGATATGGGCCTTTTAGGGGGTGGGAGGGGGGTAAAGTTAGCACTGAACCTATCTGCCAGGATGTTGGCAATATCAGTTGGTTCTGTAATTTTTGTGCTGTTGTGCTGTAACTCAGAGCAGATCTGGGTGCTGCTATTGAAATTCTTGATGTAACTATAGAATGCTTTGTGGTTGCCCTTAGAATCAGTGGCAATTTTGTTTTCATAGCTAGCTTTGGAGGATTTTATAAGGGATCTCAGCTTCTTACTGAGGCTGACCAGGAGCTCCTCCACTCATGGGATTTTACTCTCTTTTGCAACAGTTTCTTCCTTCTGTTGTAGAGTTTGTTTATGGCAAGGGACAACCAGATTGGCTTCCTTTGCTTGGAGGATAGTGTCTTGGTTCTGTTTGGGATAGCATGATGCATGCAGTCATGTAAGTGCTTATCAACAGCATTTGTGTAGGATTCAGCAGTTGTAACTGTATTGTCCATCTGCATGGGTGTCATGAAGTTCGCCACTTCTGTCTTAAGAAGCACGAAGTTGGCTTTGGAGAAATGTTTTACCATGGTTTCCTTAATAGTGGGAGGGGGCGGGATGCGGATATCTGGGGTGATTAGCTTATGGTCGGATCTGACCAACGAGGAGTTGACTTCAGGTGTGGAACACTGGTCACTCATGTTGGTAATGACTAGGTCTAGGATATTGTTGCCCCTGGTGGGGGTGTGGATAAGTTGATCCAGGGCATTGGAATTTATGAATTTCAGAAAGTGTTGAGTGAAGGAGTTGGTACATGAGTAGTTTTCCCAGTTAATGGTGGGGTAGTTGAAATCACTCATTATTAGGATGTTTGGTTGAACCCTAATATTTTCCAGTATATCAAGGAAAAGAGGAGTGGGAATCCTGGGGCATGGTGGGGGATCTGTAGCAAGCTACAATTTGGATTGCAGTTTTGCCCAGAGTTAGTTGCACTCGGATAACCTCAGATGCATTATGCTGGGCAACTAGCCTGGAGGTGTGGATATCCTTAATGAATATGGACACACCTCCGCCTTTGGTGTTCTGGTCAAGGTTAGATGGCCAAAAAGTGTGGTATGAGTTATAGCCTGGTAATTCAGGAGTGCTCTCTACAGCCTTAAACCAGGTCTCAGTCACTGCACAGATATCAATGTTCGCCATTTTAAGGAGTGCCTCGGGTGAATGCATTTTGAGATTTAGACTTCTAGCATTGAGTAGCATTACCCTCGGTTTTTGCTTGCCTGTTCCTGTTACGGTGATGAATTTGACATTCGAATCTTGCCTAAAAAAGGCACTATAGGGGCAGCAAGACCCTTAACAAGTATCCAGAATCCCAAGGGCGACAGATGCAGGCCATCTCTGGCAAAGAATAGTGGTCTGACAACCATGTCGTCCCAGGCAGACAGATAATGGATCCCCTTAGAATGACACCAGAAGCTTAGCCAATTGTTGAAGTCAATCATTTTGTCCTTGTACTGAGGTATCATTCTGGGCGATGGCAGGATGCTACTCAGGGCTAGGGTCATACTTGCCTGGGCTACAAGATCAGAGAGCTCTTCCATGTCTCTTTTCATGTAGTCCATGGAGGTACGTCTCAGGTTGTTCACACCAACATGGACAATGACAGAGTCATATTTGTACTTGCTGTGGAGTGACCTGAGTGTGTGGGTTATGTGGCGGACCCTGGCACCTGACAGGTAGCTGACAGTAACCTTCTCCTTGTTTGGCCTGGTGAGTGGGATATCAGTGTGCCTGTCACCTATGACTAGTGTGTTGGGTACGTTGTTTTGCCTTATGGGCTGTGGTTTATTGACACACAGAGTCTGTGGGCTATGTGTCATTTGGGTTGTGTTGGGGGGCGGAGGTTGCTTGCATTTCTCCTTTGGATGTCTCTGTTGCTTCAGCAGATTATTATTGAGAGCCTCCGCAAATGTTTTTGTGCTTCTATGTGTGGATTTTGGTGGTGTAGGTTTAGTGGGAGTATGTGATGAGTGTGGTGTGGTGGAAGTGTTTACCTTCTCCTCTTGACTGTCAAGTTCAGTCTTGGTTGGAGAGAGCTTTACTTCCAGTTTGGCTAGATAAGTGCATCTCTCACAGGTTGTGGTATTGGGTGGTAGGAGAAGAGGTTTGTCTGTGTACATGAGGCAATTGCTACATTGTCCCAAGATGCCCAGATTCATCAGATAGACAGGAGAGAACACTGGGAGCTGACCCTTGGACATGCCTGAATAAAAAACTACTTTCCTCTAGACAAGTGAATATAAGAGCTGTTTTTCTCTAAGAAAGTGAGGAAAGTAAGTGCAAAAACTGTTTTCCTCTAGTAGGTAAGGAAGAAGGTTGAGTGCTGTAGTAATTTGTAACTTATTTAATGCTAACAACAAGTTCTGAACAACTGCTGAGCATGAATAAGTAAATTCAAGTGCTAAAACTAAGAATATGCACCTGGATCTTGTGGTAGATAGGCTACCAAGTGCTTACCACTCCCACTGATAAGCTGGAATGCTTCCCTCAAACACAGAAAGGCTTGGGGGCTCAGAAGCTTACAAACAGTCCTGGATACAGCAAATCTGTATCTGGACTAGACTAGTTACAGGAAAGGTGGGAAACAAGCACAAATGCGGGCTTTTAAACCAGAAAGTTAAAATAGATGGAAAAACTGCTCAAACAGCCAATAAACTACAATTTCTGGGCCAGAAACCACTGTTGTGTTAGATAGGCTACATAGTGCTTGCCACTCCCACTGATAAGCTAGAAGGCTTCCCTCCAACACAGAAAGGCTTTGGGGGCTCAGAAGCTTACAAACAATCCTAGTTACATTAAATCAGTATCTGGACTAGACTAGTTAGAGGAAAGGCAGGAAACAAGCTTAGCATTTTTTTTGTAAAGTGGAAAGGGAGAAAGGAGAAACAGAAGATAATTCAAAATTAAGGACCTAAGTTGCTTGCCCTTCACAAATGTTCTCTCTGTATTAGGTAAAATGATCTAGTGACACTAGACTGGAATAGAGCTGGGATAGAGCTGAACAGCTGGGATTGGTAGGAGTGTCTGAAGTCAAGATATGATCTTACCGTACTCGGTTGAGTGACCGAATGAGATAGACCCAGGGGGAGTGTTCAAACAAAAATTTACAGGAGGGGCAGGAAATTCCAAAGCCACCAAGATTAACACCACAACAAGAACAGGGAGGGAGGGTGGGAAACTAACTGCAGAGAGAGAGAGAGAGAGAGAGAGAGAGAGACCAAAGTATTCTATGAAACAATTAAATAGAAAAATAAGTAACTACAGAGAGAGACGCAGACCACAATATTCAATGAAACAATTAAACAGACAGAAAAATAAAATGCAGTACAATCTTTAACACTGGAAGTTTGTACTTAGCTTAGCTAGTAATGCAGTTGATTGTAGGTATGTAGCAGAAACCAAACTATTCAGATATTAAGCAGTAATAAATTCAAAGATATGTGACTAACACTTATAAATACAGAGAAACCCTCTAGGCTAAGAGTTTAACACTGAATATCAATGAAGTGAAACACAATAGCCCCCATTTACTGCAGAGAGAGAGAGAGAGAGAGACCACCGTATTCTATGAAACAATTAAATAGAAAAATAAATAACTACAGAGAGACACAGACCACAATATTCAATGAAACAAATAGAAAAATAAAATGCAGTAAAATCTTTAACACTGCAAGTTTGTATTTAACTCAACTAGTAATGCAGTTGATTGTAGGTGTGTAGCAGAAGCCAAACAATTCAGATATTGAGCAGTAATAAATTCAAAGATATGTGACTAACACTTATAAATACAGAGAAACCCTCTAGGCTAAGAGTTTAACATTGAATATCACTGAAGTGAAACACAATAGCCCCCACTTACTGCAGAGAGAGAGAGAGAGAGAGAGAGAGAGACCACAGTATTCTATGAAACAATTAAATAGAAAAATAAATAACTATAGAGAGACACAGACTACAGTTTTCAATGAAACAATTAAATAGACAAAAAAATTAAATGCAGTACAATCTTTAACACTGCAAGTTTGTACTTAATTCAGCTAGTAATGCAGTTGATTGTAGGTATGTAGCAGAAACCAAACAACTCAGATATTGAGCAGTTTTACTAGGTCATCTGAATATATGTTTAAATCTTCTTCCATTTGTCCAGCCTTTTGTTATTTGAGTTATATACTCCTTCAGTATTGTGTTTATTTTAATGAGCTCTGAGCATATTTGACTTACTTCCCCCCTAGATTACTGGAAAGCCATGTATTGCACCAAGGCTGAACAGCTGCAGGATTCTTCCCAATCAGTGTTTTCTCTTCATTTTTTCTAGTTGATTTTCTTTCTGGATCTCTTAGTTTAATCTTTGCTGGTATCCAAGCAGCCTACTTACTTGCTAGTAACTAAATTTACTAAAAGTAACAGAGTTCCTGACCCTTGTGTTTCAGTTTATTTTTATTTTTTATTTATTTATTTATTTATTTATTTTACATTGCGGGAGCTGAAGTTAAGCTGTTGATCATTGTGCAGACATCTTGGAAAGTCCCTACCACTACACATTCTTGAGATTAAAACAGAAATATTTCTCCTTGGTGAATGTGCTAGGGGCAAAGAAGTGGTCATCAGTAGATAAAGGTTCACTGCAGCACTATAAGCTTTCTAGTGAATTAGTAACTTAATGTAGGCACAAATGTCAGCCTGTTGATGCAGAAGTTGGGTGCTTGCCTACAACGCTAATGAACTGGGATTAACTACCAGCCTATGAAGCTAGTTTTGGTCATTCACCCTGCTTTATGAGAAGGGTATGGAGTCTCCATGCACTGAACTAATCTATCAGTAGTTAGTAAGTGAAACAGGGCCAAACAAGTGCACATGCTTGGGGTGCTCAAGAATGGGTAGGCAGGGCATGTATATCAGTATATCACATGTGGGAATATATGTGTGCTCACATGGTGCCATAACACTTGCTGTCTCCTGGGAAAAACTGTAGGGGATACAAGAAATCTTTGTCACAAGAGAAGATGATGCTCCAACAGGAAACCTCAATCTCCTCACCACATTCCCTATTGATGAACAATTGCTCTTCCAGCTACTGGCGCAGGCTGGCAGCTGTAATCTGGGAGAAAAGGATATAGTATAAAGCAGAAGATTAGGAGTTTGAAGGAGATGCACTTGAGACATAAGATAGTCAGTCCTAAAGGGCAGGATCAAAGGTAAGTTAGCAAAAGTAATAGGTGCAAAATCTGAAAAGTATCAGTCTTATTGTGATGTCTGGTTGGCCTTGCATGTTGTCAGCAGATGGTAAAGTTTCTGTAGGCCAGAAGCGACTGAAAAGATGCAAGTAAGTTCAGGACACTCTGCAGGGGGTTAAAAGGGAGGTCATCAGGTAGACTGTTTTAAAATAATCATGTCATAGTTACATAGCCTGGTTCCATAGCATATAGGGACAGAGCTCTTACAGCAGCACTGGCAACTGGGGTTTGATTGGCAACCCAGGAAATGGAGAAACCACACATGGAGGGAAAAGAATAAAAGGCATGGGCTGCTCACCTTCCCTGGGGGATAGAATGGGGGCAGGTGCTCTGTGAGCATATGGGGTGTTGTTATTTCTCTCATAGAGATGGAGGAACCTTGACCCTTGCTTAAGAACATAGGGGCAAGACTGCTTGCTGGCAATGCCCCTTATGGAAATCATGAGTGACCATCTTGAACATCCAGTTGTGCACCACCTCTTCCATTGTGAGTCAAGTGTGCATTAAGGGCTGTATGACATAGCAGAAGAAAACTCATACTATCACTGATGGATGCCTAGTGATGACCCTTCCTGAGTAGACCTTATCACAGTGATGAGGAACGAATGGGCTGATTATCCAGATGGTGACGGATAAAGTGTGCCTTAAGTGATGTAATAAAAGATGACATAGTAAACTAGATGCATGTGTAATCACATCAGAATCTCTGCTCTTCAGGAAGATTTTTTTGAGGTAAACCTACATAATTCCCTTGATAAGGATATGACAGAAATATCATATTGCTATCAAAGATAAGTACCAAGACAGACTGGGCACACAGAGGCCCATAAGACACCCAAATTATTGATTTTCTCTTCTTCTGTTTAATCCTAAAGAAATGTACAGTTCACACTCTAAAATGAACAAAGAAATACAACTGCTTTCCATTGCCATATAAATGTTTCAAGCCACTTTCCAGTTTAATGCAAATAAATACGCTCAAAATTGTATAATGTAATAATGCAGGCAACTAGCCTTTAAATCTTGCCAGCTCTACCCCAAATGGTTTAGGATTTCATCTTTTAGTAGAAGGTAGATTTTACAGATACTTGATGAGGAAGAAGGCAACTTTGTGTATGTCCGTCACAAAAGAAGTCAGGAAAAGTTCAGCAAGAGGATGTGGAGGTAAAACAGGCTGATCTAGGAAGAAGAAACAGCACATAAGTCACTGTGCCAGTAGCCACTTCTCAGACAGAAGGACTGAGATGAAAGAAGCATGATATGTGTTGCAGAGGCAAAGATCATATGGCAAGACCAGGGGACGTACATAACATCAGGGAGACAGAGAGATATATTAAAGAAGGAGATTGAAGTAACGGTGCAATAAGCCAGCAAAGCAGGGCAAATTAAATATTACTGAGATCAGAAATGAGTACATTTATTGGTGGAAATATAATAAGCCTGACATCAGCAGCATGAAGAAAAACACAGGGAGTTTAAATAAACAAAATAATTCTACTCAAAAAGTATATTCAGTTCATTTGATCTTCTCAAAAAAACACAAACTGAAAAACTGATAAACAAACAAAGAACTGCAAAGCTGAACATGCTGTGACAAACCACGATGAACACTTTAGCATAAAAAACTATTTAATCTCTGCTTTCATCAATACAGACTTCCTCAGAAATACAAATCATACTAAACATTACAATATTTAGATACTTCAAGGACCAATCAAATGCGATTAAAAATAATTAGTAATTAGGACACAATCATGGAATACAAGCATATAAAAGGGCAATACTTCAAGATATTAATCATTATTTGAACTACTTTTTAACATACACCCTATGATCTTTTAAAAAAAACATTTTATATGTATGGTATCCTTTAAGCCAGGCGGCTGATCCGCTTTTAATTTTATCTGCCATCTGGCTTCTTTTTGTTCTAAATAATTTTTGAAATTGCCTCCTCTTCAATTCAAATGACCCTGTTCTAGGATCGAGAACAAAAATTTTTTGTAATTATGACAGACAATGCTATGCCTATATAAAGCATTGTTCTGATCTTTGTTTTTTATGTCATATATATGTTCTCTGATCCTAGTTAGTAAACGTCTAGTGGTCATACCAACATAAAAAAAGGGGTACAAAATACAAATAGCAATGTATATCACCCCAACACTTTTACAGGAAAAATAATCCAACACTGGTATGGTATAATTAAGATGGGACAAATTTATAAAAGGTCCCTCTGATATATATCTACACATACTGCATGTCTGACATTTATACATGCCCTTAGTGGTACTTATACTGAAACTGTCAACAACTGAACTATCTCTACCCTTTTCAAATAAGCTCTTCAAATTAGCATCTTTTTTATATACAAAACTAGGGTGTTCACCACACTATTACACAATTCTCGATTGCCTTTCACTATCTTCCAGTTGTTTAATATGATATTCCTAATAACTGGTACGTCACTGGTTATTGGTAAATTAAAACATAAATGTTTGTCATCACATGGTATGTGCTTAGTGACTAATACCAGAGCTTTAGTAAGGATAGGTGGATACTTTTCTATTCTACCATTCCATACATATTGAATTTGTTCATCCAACAAATTTTCATCATATCCACGTTCCAAGAACATGTTTTTAATGTATGAAAACTCTATTTTTAGTCGTTCATCGTCACTAGTCATCCTACTAGCACGGATGAACTGACCTTTTGGAATGTTCTTTTTTATATGATATGGATGTTGACTAGAAAAATGTAAGTATCCATTCATGAAAGTAGGTTCCTTATGAATACTACTACTAAATTTATTTTCCAAATAGTCCCATTCCAGATGAACATCCAAAATAATTGATAGAAGTACCAATGTCTCCTACAACAAATTTAAGGAATGATGAGCAAGAATTAATGGTTCTAACCAAAGTATTAACTGTTTCAACATTACCAAAAATAAAAAACAGCACCACGAATACAAAAAATCCTGTTTTATTTTTGTTATGGAATAAAGTTCATATTTTGCTACTCTTGTTTTTCGATGGTTCCTGGAATTATTGGTGGAGTTTTTGAAGCAAGAAGACAGCCTATATAGATCTGTGGTGCTGTGTTTTATTTTTGGTACTGTTGCTATTTTCGATTGATAACTGTTTCAACATTCCCTTGAACTACAAATATCAAATCATCTATAAACCTTTTATAATATACAACCTGAAACTGGTTAAAGTAAGGTTTGGCAATTTCTTGCTCCCACCACCCCATCACGATGTTGGCAAAAGAAGGGGCAACTACTGTCCCCATTGCTATGCCTTGAATTTGTTTGTAATAAGACTTATTAAACAAAAAAATAACGATTTTTCAAAATAATATCCAACAAATTACAATAAAAATTAATAACATTTGTATGACAATTAGTAAAACGATTTAAATATATTCTAACATATTCAACCCCTATTTCATGTGGGATGCATGTATATAATGATGTACCATCTAAAGTAAACATAATATATTTATTCGGATCAAATCTTACTTCTTCATTAAACAATCTAAAACTTTCCAAAAAACTCCATGAGTCTTTTAAAAAAAGATTCCATATTGTGAACATAAAACTGTAAAAAAAAATCCACAAGTAAAGAAATACCTTCAGTGACATAATTTGATGCAGAAATAATAGATCTGAAAGGGGGGGGGGGTTAAATAAACTCTTATGTGTCTTCGGAATACCAAATAACACACCAATTTTGGGATTTTCTATATTGCAAAAATTATACATAGCCACATTCAAGTCACTTGCCAACAAACTATCATACAAAAAATCAGAAACATATTTATAACATTTTAAAATGTCAATATTGGTGACTTTTTGTATTCATTTTCATTTGCAAGCATGTTTTCCATCTTGGCTACATAATCCATTTGGTCCATAAGGACAAGCATACCCCCTTTGTCACTTTTCATAATATGTATAGATTTATTTTCACACAATTCTTTCATTGCAATTCTAAGTTCTGTACTCAAATTATCACCCATAGGGTGCTGTTTGTTTGATCCTAAAATACTCCTAAATTCAGTTTCACAAGCTAATTCAAAAATTTTTAATGGTTCAACAATGGATTAAAACAAGATGGTTTGACCAACAACTGTTCAGTATTTTTAACATCTTTCAATAAATAAGACAAATTTAATTTCCTGGTAAATTGCTTAAGCTCAGCAATTGCATTAGTAATATTTGTTTTCATACTAGAAACAAAATTTTACCCTAATCTCAGAAAAGTAATATGGTTAGCATTTAAATTAAAGCTAGACAAATTCAAAATGTCTTTCACAGAAGCTTTAGATCTCATTCGTTGTCCATCAAGGAATCCGATGTTAACAGAACACTCTGGCCCTTCTTGCGCATGGTTATGGGCTTCAGTCTCAATTGCCTTTTTTCTTTTTTGAAGGCTAAAAAAGATTTTGTTTTGTTTCCCAATTCATTATTATTAGAAAGAGGAGCATCCATTTCTTCATGAAAAATAACTTCATCCACAGACCCATTGATGTCTTTATTAGTTTTAACCATCCTGCTACTGTTTGAAGAAGACGTCGATGGTGTAATTTCATTTGTGACATCACTCGCAAAGGCGGGTCTATTAGATGTGTGCTGTTTAAGGTAGACTGATTTTGAAGCTTGAAAATTCCTTCTATTAAGCAGAATATTGTTATTGCTGTTCTTGTTAGGAAGGAACATGCTATATGCAATATCCATCTCATATGCAGTCAAATCATGATCCAATTTATTGTTTTTTCTTTTTATTAATATTTTCTCATGCTGTTCTAACTCTTCAAGTAAAAGAGAAGACTCAGTTCTTTCAGAAAAAAAAATGAACTGAAATCTAGTTTCAATAGCTTGTTCAGCCTTAAGAATATTTTCTTTAAGACCCATTATAATGTTATTGTTATGCTCAACAAGTAGTTTTAAAAAGTTGACACCTGCTTCGTTGAAAAAATCTTTTAAGTTGTTTAAAAAATGGGTCTTTGTCAGTTATGCCATTGGGGCATTTAAAGAACCCAAGTCCCTTAGGCACTATATTTAATTCAATGCACTTACAAAATATTTATTTTCAATATCAATACTCTTGTATTTCTTAAGCAACTTACTTATGTTATCACATAAAGCTTTATATTCAGTTAAACTGACAGCGTCAATTAGTCTTTTGGTGCAACTAAAAGGATTCTCACCATCATTTAATGCTGCTGCTATATTTCAATACAGTCCCTTCGATTTGACATTCTTTGCTTTTACAAAACCAGTATTTCTTATCATCTCACTATGCTGTCCGTTGGTATTCACCTTCAGACAGTGTCTGCGTCATCTTCAGATTCAAAAGCTAATGATTCCTTTCTCACACGCTCACTCAACAAAAGTTGTAAGGACTTCTTAATATCTTCCATGGTCTTCAAAAAGACCTGATTAAACCATGCCTCAGGAGAACCTCAAACAGTATGAATGCTGACGTCCAATAAAGGGTCGCCAGCCACTTTAGCCATAGCAGAAACCAAAATTCAAAAAAACACAAACTGAAAAACTGATAAACAAAAAACTGCAAAGCTGAACACACTGTGACAAACCAGAATGAAAACGTTAGTGTAAAAAAACTATTTAATCTCCGCTTTCATCAATACAGACTTCCTCATAAATACAAATCATACTAAACAGTACAATATTTAAATGCTTCAAGAACCAATCAAATGCGATTAAAAATAATTAGTTTCTGTTCTCGATCCTAGAACAGGGTCATTTGAATTTAAGATGAGGCAATTTCAAAAATTATTTAGAACAAAAAGAAACCAGATAGCAGATAAAATTAAAAGCGGATCAGCCGCCTGGCTTAAATGATGCCATAAATATAAAATGTTTTTTAAAAGATCGTAAGGTGTATGTTAAAAACTCCCAGATATGCTCAGAACTAGTTCAAAATGATGTGAAGATTACTGATCCTACAGACATTGCCAACATACTGGCTGACAGGTTCAGTGCAAACTTCTCCCCCCCCTCCACCCCAAAAGGAGAGATATCTATACCAAACGATTGTAGCCCCCCAAACATCTCTAACGCCCAAGTGAGAACTGCTCTCTCCAAAGCAAAAAACACAGCATCCATGGGACCTGATGGTGTCCCCGGCTGTGTGCTCCACGAACTCAACGAGGAATTAAACCCACAGCTAGGACAGCTGTTTAATCATAGTCTCACCTCTGGATACGTACCCAGGGAGTGGCGCACTGCGACAGTGGTCCCACTTCATAAAGGCGGTGCCTCCACCGACCCAGGAAATTACCGGCCCATTAGCTTGACAAGCCTTATCTGCAAAGCCATGGAGAGGATCATAATGGATCTTATAAACAAAGACATAGGGAATTTGCAGACTTTGGATCCAACCCAGTTTGGCTTTGTCAAAGGCAGATCATGCCTTTTAAACTTGGTTGACTTTTTCGAAACAGTCACCAAAGCCATTGATGAGGGAAAAGCAGTCCATACAGCATACCTCGATCTGGCGAAAGCTTTCGATACAATACCCCACTCGGGTATCATTGAAAAACCCATCAGCTTAAATGTTAATCCATACATCACAAGATGGGTCGCAAACTGGTTGAGCGACAGAACCCACAGGGTCAGAGTTGCTGGCGCCATGTCAGACTCTAAGCCTGTCACAAGTGGTGTCCCACAGGGCTCAGTCCTGGGCCCACTCTTGTTTGGCATCTACTTCTCCGAAGTACAAGCAAACACAGGGGGGTTATGGCTGACAAAGTTTGCAGATGACTGCAAACTGGGCGCCGTAGTCGAAAACACATCTGACACAGATATCCTTCAGAAAGGTCTCACAGAAACGGATAACTGGTGCCAGAGCCATGGCCTAAAGTTAAATGCCAAAAAATGCATAGTCATACCCTTCGGGAAAAACAAGGTTACCCCTAGCTACCACATAGGTGGAAATCCACTGAGCACAGAAGAAGTTATTAGGGACCTGGGGACCCAGGTTGACAGTAGCCTGTCATTCGACACCCATGTAGCTAAAGTAGTTAGGAAAACCTTCTACATTGCCCACCTTATCATGAAGGGATTCACATCTAGATCAAGGGAGGTCATAGTTTCCCTGTACTCATCACTCATCAGACCAATGATTGAGTACAATGCCCCATTCGGAATGTATCTGACCCGACACTTGCAGCAGCTGGAGAGGCCACAAAAGTTCCTCACCAAAAGGATAAAGGGTCTCAAAAATCTGTCCTATGCTGCCCGACTGAAAGAACTTCAGCTCTATTCAGTCGCTTACCGCTTGCTCAGAGGTGACCTGTGCCTGACATACAAGGCCATGTCAAACCCAGATTTGATGAATATGCTTCACCTCAAAAAATCTAGATCCGTCAGAGCCACAAGGGCGGGAGACTTAAACCTCGACACGGCTATTAATAGGATGTGCTGGAGGGATAGATTCATCACCCAAAGACTCCGTATGCTGTGGAACAAAATCCCGGTATATGTGAGGCAGAGCACCTCGCTGGCCTTGTTCAAGAGAAATCTTGACCAATGGATGGGAGATCGCAGATATACCCCAGGGATTACCTCAGTGTCACTGCTCGACAGAGGCACAGCAAAATAATGGGTATAGTTCCCCATACTAAAGGGGTGGCGTAAGCCACAAAACTATGGGCTAGGCTTGTAAATGCCCTCGGGCAGATAGCCTAGTATAAACCTATGAACCTATGAACCTATAATGATTAATGTCTTGAAGTATTGCCCTTTTATATGCTTGTATTCCATGATTGTGTCCTAATTACTAATTATTTTTATCGCATTTGATTGGTCCTTGAAGTATTTAAATATTGTAATGTTTAGTATGATTTGTATTTCTGAGGAAGTCTGTATTGATGAAAGCAGAAATTAAATCGTTTTTTTACGCTAAAGTGTTCATTGTGGTTTGTCACAGCATGTTCAGCTTTGCAGTTTTTTGTTTATCATTTGATCTTCTTCCTAAGGTATTGCTTCCTCTACATGTTACTTTGCTCTCTGCCAGTGCATACTCATCAGTGCAGTAGCACAATGGAACCAGTAAAGTTATGCCAAGCAGAGGAAGCCAGTGGTGGATCCAGGAATTTGCAGAAGGGGGGCGCAGTCTGGTTAGTTGACTACCATAGTGGAAGCAAGAAAGTGGGACACTCGGTTTGGTGGACTTGTGGTTGTGAAAAGATCATCTTAAGAAGCTGTGACGTGTGGAAAGACATCACTTTACATTCAGTTACAAATGATTTTGCTGTGGATGTGGTAGCAGAAAAAAGTAATTCCTGTGCAGCACACAGCACATCTCTTTTCAATGCATACCTGGAAAAGATTTGTTGACCATACGAACTGACATTCTCCTTCCATGGCATTGTGGGCATACAGACTGTTATAAACTTGTAAAGAATCCCACTGAAGGTGGAAACAACCACAGTGAAATCTACTTTGTTATTATGAAACATAAAATATATACCACAGACACATGTTTGGATAAATTAGTAAAAGCGTCATTTAATTGATGTACCAAATAACTAAACTCATAAAACTTTCCTTAGCTGACCATTATGATTTTGGATTGTTTACTGTTCTTTCTTTGGGTTTAAGCACAACTAACTTTCTTTAACAAAAGTCCTACTGTACCTTTTCTCTCCTTTCAACAAATTCTGGAGTGTGTGAAGGAAGGGGAGGCAATGCTGGTCTCCAGGAGTTCAAAAATGCCACTGTTGGTTGTTCTTCTTTCTCAAGTCAAAGTCCAATGAAACTTGATTTTTTTTTAGTTCAATGTTTTCCAAGTTCATGGCCATCTGAATTTGAGTAATTTCTTCTTCCAACATGTGTTCTTTGACAGTGAACTTCTGCCCTGTTGAACTTTCACTCAGCTTGGATTGCAGTCACCCCAACTTCAGCACTGGGGAAATAGTTCTAATTTGGAGAATGCAGTACTTTCTACAAGTATAATTGGAATAGTCTCTGTAGCAATAACCATTTTGGGGACTTGAATATAAGGTGACATTTTCCGATACAATTGCTGCTACCTTGTTTTCCACAGCTGCTGGCAACTTAAATGCAGCAGTGTTACATTATCATTTTGCCAGATTTTAAACAATTCAGCTGATGGTTCAGCCTTATTAACAAAGCTTTGTGTCCATTTAGCTTCACTC
This sequence comes from Protopterus annectens, assembly GCF_019279795.1. Lineage (NCBI taxonomy): Eukaryota > Metazoa > Chordata > Ceratodontiformes > Protopteridae > Protopterus > Protopterus annectens. Next base: position 368,867,410 of record NC_056727.1, on the reverse strand, counting down.
TTCAGGATGTTTGGCTGTAGGTACATTAGTGATGTTGATGTCCTGGTTAACTTAATGCATTGTCTTTGGAGCAACTGAGTTCTGCAGTGGTACTACTCTGACTGAATTCTGTGATCTTTTCTCTTCTGTTTGTCAGGGTTTCTCCATTTTTTCTTCAGTCATGTCCATATCTATCTGGAAGTTTCCCTTAATACAATTCATGTTCCTGAACATATCTGTTGTTCACCTTTTGTTGTCTTCCATTTCTTTACATTGCTCATTTATACATTCCTCCTGAACTTCTCTTGCTATCATCTATCAAACTCTGCATTAATGTTTTACATAATGTTCCTGCTCTCATTATCTTTAGAGATCCTTCTTTCCTCAGCCACTTCTAAAGCCTTCACAGACAGTCATTTTGCCTTCTTAATCTTCATTCTATTTAGAATTAATTTTTGCCACTTCCTGGGTAATTTTTCAAACTTCTGTCCATACTTCATGTACTCTGTCCAGCATGTCTAATCCCTTATATCTATTCACCTCTAGTAGATGTTCCATTTGTAGTATTGCTCAGCTGAAAAACTTGTTTTGTTTTCTATAAGTTTAAACTTTACAGTAAGAATCTGATGATCTCTGACACAGTTGGCTCTGGATCTTCATTCTTCTGACTGTATAAAATTCTTTCATCTCTGATAGACAAGGATATTGTGGTAATGTCCTGGACTCCAACTGAGGATATGCATATGTAAAGCCATCTCTCAGGCTGTCGCAAGGTAGTGTTTGCTATGACTTTTGAATTAACTTGGAAGAAAATAAATAGTCTTTTGCCCGCTTCATTTTATATACTGATGCCAAACCTGACTGATATTCAATTGTAGTTTGTAAACAACCTTAGCATTTCAATCGCCTACAGTGAATGCAATGTCTTCTGTTTTGTTTTTTCACCCAAAAGGGGGATGCATCTGTGTTTGTCCATTCTTTTGGTGGTGTTGAAAACAGTATACAGTCTAAACTATACAAGCCACCCTTTGACATACCACAAAATTCAACTGGTCTACTGATAAATGCAGACATTGCCATGGGAACTTTCAGATTCACTTAAGTCTTCTGTGAACACTGTGTGAAAAGTAGAAAGTGTGTGGTTTGCAGTGATGTATGACAACTTTATAGTTGCCTGTAATACTGGCACATGTGATTTACTGACTAATATACCTCAGTGAACAATTAGTGTCACTGATTTCAATTACATGCTTTATGCTGACTGAACTGCCATGACTGACTTCACTAATGGTACTTTTGACCTTCTATGTTGCCTGTGGAGTAGATGACTTCTGTGATGGTAGTACTCTGACTTCTCTGACGGTACTTCTATGAATTGTTATGTTGCCTGTGGAGTGGATGACTTTTATGATGGTACAGCTCTGACTGACTACTGGTACTTCTCTTACTTTCTATGTTGCCTGGGGAGGAGATGACTTCTGTGATGGTAGTACTCTGATGTTGCTTGTATGAATTTCTCTGTTGCCTGTGGAGTGGATGACTTCTGTAATGGTAGTACTGACTTCTCTGATGGTATGTCCATGAATTTCTATGTTGCCTGTGGAGTGGATGACTTCTATGATGATAGAGCTCTGACTGACTACTAGTACTTCTCTTACTTTCTGTGTTGCCTGGGGAGTAGATGACTTCTGTGATGGTAGTACTCTGACTTCTCTGATGGTACGTCCATGAATTTCTATGTTGCCTGTGGAGTGGATGACTTCAGTGATGGTAGTGCTCTGACTGACTACTGGTACTTCTCTTACTTTCTGTGTTGCCTGGGGAGTAGATGACTTCTGTGATGGTAGTACTCTGACCTAATTAGTAGTCTGACTTAGTCAATATGTTATACCATCTAAAGATATGTAGAAAACTATACATGACAGGAGAGCAAGTCAGTCTAGCAAATCAAATTTTTTGTGAGTGTAACACTAAGCATTTTGTGATGGCCTCTATGTTCCCATACTGTACTGTAGTATATGTCACAATATTCATAATACTACTGTTCGATTCTTAATTAAACAGATTAATAAGTAGCATTCTTCTTGGATGTTTTTCTGCAAATAAATTGATTACTGAGGAGTAGTCTATCGGGATGTCCCTATGCATGAACAGCAACACTAAACTGTCAAGGCACTCTTGTCCCATGGTACTCCGGAGTTCAGACTTTATCAGTTTTCAGGCTGAATTAGCCCTCTCTACTCCAGCAGTTGTGACTGGAGTGAGAAAGAGTGTATTTAATACAAAGGAAATGTTTGGGAAAATGTTGACATTTGTTTGCGAATAGGTCTGCTTCAAATCATTTGGCAGTTTAGAATTGTCTGATAAAGCTTCCCATGTCCTTTTCCACAGTCTGAGCTCTTGGTGGAATGTTGTCGGTGAAGGCAAATAAAAAAAAATTGTAAGTGAACTCTCTCTACCTAATGTTAAGCTGTTCAAGTTTGATGGAATTAGTGAGAATCCTTGAATAGCTGTTGATGCCATTGTAGTGAATCATCTGGACAGTTCATGAATGAAGTGATCCAGAAAGGGAATACAAATTGCTCTTCACCAGTACTCTTCTGAAGTCTCTCTAGCAACATTGTTCCTCATAGTCTGTTTGCTACAGACACATGGAAGGGGTAATTCAACATTACTGCAGAAGCTCCCCATTTCTGACATATCTCTGAAGATATTCCTAAACTCATTCTCAATGTTTGCATGAACAGCCTGCTGCTCATAAAGCACACAGCTGACTTGTTCATATGCATACAGCACGTCTTGTGACGATCCTTGCAGAAGTTTGCTAAGGGGCTTAGTAAAGCCAAACAAGAACCTTGCTGACTGGAAGGAAACAATAAAGCATGACTTAGTAATTGAACTGTAAAGTCCACTGGCATCTGTCAACCTTTTTCCATCCCAATGTGGCCATCTGTTATTCATAATATTGTCTAAACAGTGAATGAGTGCTTCATACATATAATAGAAGTCATCAAAGGCTGTATGTCTCTCCACCCATCTGATCTTACACAGCAAGTTAAGCTTTTGTTTTTCTATAGGTTTTTTGCCACTTGCCTTTTGCTGTAAATTTATGTACTGCACTGATTCCTCTAGACATCTTTATCTTTTTGGGGAGTATTTGAAAAACAAACCAACTCCCTTCACTATATTTAAAATTATTTGTACTTCTGGAAATTGGCAAGCCTTTGAAAGTACAAGGTTCAACTGGTGACTAGCACAATGGAAAAAATAACATGTGGTACTTTTTCTTGAAACAAAGCTGCACAGCCTTTCTGTGCTCCAGCCATGTTTCCAGCACCATCGTACCTTTGAGCTTTGCAGTGCTCAAGATTCAACGTTAACTTTGTTATGCGTGTGACCAGCTTATTGCAGATCTCCTCTCCAGTCACAGATTCACAGGCAATAAACTCTATGAATCTCTCCACAGGATGGCCATTCTTCACATATCATAGTACAACTCCAAGTTGTTCCCAGTTGCTTATCTGCTTGGATGGAACAAAAGGGTCCAAGAGGCTGTTGTTTAATATCCTTTATTATCTGCTGTTTAATGTATTCTTTAATACAGTCTAGCAATTCATTCTGCACTGTTTTTGAAATAAATGTTGCATTCTTTTGGCATGTCTGCAAGTGGGCTTCTAACTCTCTATCACCAGCATCAATTCGGAAATCGACTAGAGATCTGAAATTTCCTTTGTTGGTTGTACAGTCAGATGTGCAGTCATCTCTATGTCCACGGAGTGCTATCCCTTGCCTTCCACAGTACTCCAGACACTTTATAATAGAGGTCAGTAGAGCTCTGTTTTTGGCCATCTGCAGCTGTGAAGCATTTGAAATTGCAAAGTCTACTCTTTGACTTGGATTGTCACTTGTGATTCGGAAAGCATGTCATTTTGCCTCAGATTTTTTGTGGTGATCTAATTCTGAATGTCGCTGAATATCAGCTTTGCTATGCTTCCAATTACAGTATAGCTACTCAATGAATAACTTTGCCCATTCTGTCTGTGCTGGTGTTGGAAATAACACACAGGCTAAACAGTACAGCCCATCTTGTTTCACTGAATATGCCAGAAAATTAAACTGGTCTAGCCATGACAGCTGACATTGGTGAGGGGAACTTCCTGATTTACTTCTTTTGTCTGTGAAAGCTTTGAGTGGAAAACGAAAACCGTCATGTGATTTGCAATGATTTATGACAATGGCTTTCTCCTTATCTGCAGTATTAGTACACGTGATGTACTCACTAATATCTGTCAGTGAACACTTTGTGGCACCAACTTCATCCAAATGCTTCTTACGGACTGCACTAACAGTACTTCTTTCACTTTCTATGTTATCTGCTAAGCAGCTGACTTCTGTGACAGTACTATTTTCACTGACTTCTCTGATGGCACTACCTTCATTTACCATGTCTTCTGTGTCAAACAGACATGACTCTCTGACTGCTGGTTAAAAAAACAAAAACAAATATCAAGAGGAAGGTAACTTATGTAACAGTACAACAAATACAACTACATTTGCCTCCACTGAATAGCGTATTGTTACACACAAAAAAAGTTTCACTAAAAAAAAAAAAAAAATAGGGAAAGACTCTATACACTGGATGCCTGCAAACTCACAAAAGAAATGCAAAGTATAGAACATGGATGATTAAGATGTCCCATCTCACCGATGAGCTCCTGCCTTCATATATGACTTTTAGAGTACAGTAACTTTCGGTTCATTTTCCATTCCATATCTGACTTCCTTTCAAGACTAAATCAGTAAAACTTATGAATACTCTCATTCATAAAATCCTAGACAAATACTTTAGCACAGGAAATAGTGTCACACACATCGGAACAATCTAACAATCATCCTGAGAATAGGACATAATTCTGTACTTTGGCACTACTCTCACCCACAATGACTTACCCTCAGAGACTGAACCTTCTCCGTGTTTTATGACTTTTCTGAAATATTTGAAGAGAGACTGTTGATGTAGTTCTCGCTTGGCTCCTGAAGACATAGCAGCACTTTCTCCTGACATACTGCAGCTCATTTCAATCCAAGAAATAACTGCTTCTGTTATCTAACGTACAAAATAAAACAATGTCAAGTACTATTGACTTAGGCAATGGCCACAACAACATGTGTTCATTATGCTGAAGAACGAACGCATATAAAACACTTCACAAATGAATGCATGATCTGTTCTTTGCTTTGGCATGTTGCAATTGCTTTACAAAACTGTCTCTGTCCATGGATGCTATACTTCTATTAGCCTACAGACATCCTGGCATTACACAGCAGTTTCTGGAGAAACAAAGGGCATAGGAAAAACTGAACATTTTGTAAGCAATGAATGACAGATATCACAATGTACAAATAGCAATGCTAGGACTGGGAGGTATTCTTTACTGTGATCATTCCATATTCACAGCCTTTCTATAAATGTTACTTTCACAAATTGCATATCTTGAGACTGTATAACCCAGACATATACTGTTCAGTTTTGTTAAGCTGACATAAGCTGTAACATGACAGCAAGAAATTCCTCTGAGCACGAGCCCCCAAGCTTTTCTGTGTTGGAGGGAAGCATTCTAGCTTATCAGTGGGAGTGGTAAGCAGAAGGTAGCCTGCCTACCACAAGATCCAGGTACAGATTCTTAGTTTTAGCACTTGAGTTTGCTTATTCATGCTCAGCACTTGTTCAGAACTTGTTAGCACTAGATATGCTACAAATTACTACAGCACTCAACCTTCCTCTTTATCTAGAGGAAAACAGTTTATGTACTTACTTTCCTCACTTGCTTGGAGAAAAACAGTTCTTATACCCACTTTTCTCACTTGTCTAGAGGAAAGTAGTTTTTTATTCAGGTATGTCCAAGGGTCAGCTCCTAGTGTTCTCGTTTGTCTATCTGCTGAATCTGGGCATCTTGAGGCAATGTAGCAATCGCCTCGTGTACACAGAAAACCCACTCCTCCTACCACCCAACACCACAACCTGTGAGAGATGCACTTATCTAGCCAAAACTGGAGGTAAAGCTCTATCCAACCAAGACTGCACTTGACAGTTAAGAGGAGAAGGTAAACACTTGCACCACACCACACTCATCACATAGTCCCACTAAACCTACACCGCCAAAATCCACACATAGAAACACAAAAACATTCACAGAGGCTCTCAATAATAATCTGCTCAAGCAACACAGACCTCCAAAGCAGAAATGCAAGCAACCTCCACCCCCCCAACACAACCCAAATGACACATAGCCCACAGACTCAGTGTGCCAATAAACCACAGCCCATAAAGCAAACCAACATCCCCAACACACTAGTCATAGGTGACTCTATAGTCAGGCACACTGATGTCCCACTCGCCATGCTAAACAAGGAGAAGGTTACTGTCAGCTGCCTGTAGGGTGCCAGGATCCACCACATAACCCATGCACTCAGGTCATTCCACAACAAGTACAAATATGACTCTGTCATTGTTCATGTTGGTGTGAACAACCTGTGATGTACTTCCCTGGACTACATGAAAAGAGACATGAAAGAGCTCTCCAATCTTGTAGCCCAGGCAGGTATGACCCTAGCCCTGAGTAGCATCCTGCCATTGCCCAGAATGATACAGCAGTACAAGGACAAGTGTTTCAAGCCTGGGGGGGGGGTATTCAATGTAACCAAGTCTTGGCCTCATCACAAATTTGTTAAGAGTCTGATGTTCCACAACAGCCTTCATGCTCCAGTCGTGCAACCTCTTTTCACCAACAGGTAGAATGGCGATTTCTGCTCCTCTACATCTCTCCACAGAGTCCTTCAACCAGTAACCAGGCACAAACATATGCATATATTAAAACGCAAACACACTACAAAGTGAATTATTCTGTCACATGCATGAGAAGATGCCACTTCCCAGTGTTCCTTGCATTCTAAAATAATGTACACAGAATGCTTTGCGACACACAGATGTTTTCTAGTCCAAATCACTTTTTTTATAGAACCACACTGCACAAGTTAGCAGCTTCAAGACTTCTTGTTTTATGCCTTTCTATCTGCTTGTTGGACATCTTGAACTTGTAGTTCCATCCAGGATTACTCAAAACCATGTTTTTTTTTTTTTCTTTTATCTATGTAGTATATATCACATTCAGAGTGCTAAGAGCATTTTAATATGTTATTTGAATCGGAATGTATTTTCCACTGGCCATTGTTGTTCCTTGATAAACACTTTACACTAAATGAAAGTCAAGAAAAAAGCAACAAAGTCTAATGTTCCCTACTCCAAGGGCCATAAATTCTATCCTGACTTTAGATCCCTCCATGAAACAGGGTGTTCCACTACCTTTGCTGATCTTTGAAGGATCTACTCTAGCCAAATACCAGGCATAATGGTTAAAAAAATTAAAATTACAGAAAGTAGAAATGACCAAACAGAAAATGCAAAATAAAAAGCCTAAAGAGCTATGCACAAGTATGCTGCAATCACATTTGAACATAGTTTTGAATAATCATGGATGGAAGTACACAGTTCAAAAAGTCCAAAAATCAGAAAGAAAGAAACCACTTAACATACTCTACTTAATATCTTCTTCTTCTGGCTTTTCACGGTTAGGGGTCACCACAGTGGATCACCTGTCTGCTCATGATTGGCACTGGAGTTTTATGGTGTTGAGTTGCCAGCCTAGTGCCCAACCTTCCATGGAAGGCACACACATGCACACCTAGGGCCAATTTGGAGTGTCCAATCCACCTACAGCATGTCTTTGGGAGGAAACCGGAGCACCTGAAGGAAACCCACACGACCACAGGGAGGACATGCAGACTCCACACAGAAGGCACCCCAACCAAGGACTGAACCAGAGAACCTCTTGCTGTGAGGTGACAATGCTAACCACTGCACCACCATGGCTGCCTACTCTACTTAATATATGTATGCATATATCACAATTTAACCTAGCAATACTGATGACTGCCTGAATTACACACTCAAATGACATGCTATTTGTCAGCTGCTTTATGTTTTGACACAAGACATTAACCTACTTAGCAGTCTGTATTAATATGCTAGAAATTAGGTCTGCTATTTTGACAGCAAGTTTATCAACCATAAATTCATTGAATAAACATGTTACTATAAAAATATTATTCAACTATCCTGCTTATTGACATAAACCACCGAATAACACAATACAAACACAGGCACCAACATACACAAGAATACAAACACATGCACCAACATACACAAGAATACAAACACAATCACCTACACAAGAATACAAAGACAATAACCTACACAGTATTCGACATCAACACAACCTAACATTTAAAAATGCACAAATAATACTGTTGTAATGTAGGTGCAAGCCCTTCATGCTTACTGCCCCAGAGAACTTGTATAACCAAGTCTTTGAGATCGCACTTACCTCGGGATAAGGACTGCTCAGGACACAAGTGTACAGACACAGTGTTCCATAGCACACACCTTTCACACATTTCACACAATTTACTCCTAATATACACTTCATACTCTCTAGCGTATACTTTCTCACAGAGAGGCACCTCTGACAACTGGTCATTCATTACAACACACATTTCAGAACAGGATCCAACCTTTCAATCACTCCAGAACACAAGGACAAGGCCAGAACACATTCAGAAGCTAAGCTGCAGCATGACATGGGCTACTGTTCCTCCAATTTGTTAAGCCAGCTATTTATCAAATTAGGCTAAAGGAAGTAAGGCTCATAAAAGGAAGCCACTCAGAAGACAGAAAATTCAAATGGTTCATGCTTTGGACTCTGACTACACTTTTGGTAAAATACCACTGCAGTTTAAGAGCTACAAGAAAGATAAAGTTACAGTCAAACTATCATGAAAGTATTGTGCAGTGGTGTAACTTCTGAGCAACAAGCAAGATAGCCTGTAGAGTACCACATCACAGTTTTTAACATACTAAAATTTATAATAAAAGTCCCAACATGCCAAAAAAATAACTGTCCCAAAAATACATTTAAACTGGTGTGCCAAACTAAAATTAGTACCAGACTGATGCATCACCATTAAATTAAACATGCTAGAAGAAAACAACCAGTAAAATTATGGTTCCCATGAAAACTAGTGTGCTAGCCCAATTTTACTACTGCCTGACTTAGTTCTAAAGACTAGAGAAACAAAAATGGTATTAAGCTATGGAAATTATTTAATCTCTATTTTTAGTCAGTAAACATATTCATAGTGCTGTTATGCATGGTAGTCCATGAAATTGCAGCAGACCTGCAACATGTAGTACAGCTGTTTTCAAGTGCACTACAGCTACCTTACAGCCTTAGGTACAGTAAAGACAGTATCCTCAAACTAAAATAGCATACCAGGCATAGAACAGGCATGCTGCTTGCACTGGCTCTGGAAGTTTGTAAACAATGACAGGCATAATGTTTAAGTAAAGGCTTTTGTGAGTGCTTGATTTTTTTGATTGATGTCCTTAGCAATGGCCAAGAAACTGTTTTAGGTTTTGCTTCCCCCACAACCTCTTGGGCCTCCACCATAGAGTATGGCTTACAAAACAAAAAGTGTTCGTCTCCCCTTTTTCCAAAAATTAAAAAGTAAACTCATGAATTTTCCTCGTAGAAGAACTTGAAGCACAAATATGCAGTCTAACATTAGTCAAACACTTGTCTTCCAACTTGTGTAGAAGGGAATCTACTTCAGAACCAAACAGAATGCCATCAGAAGCAAGGAGAGATCCGATCTTGGCTTTAATATTTTCAGGAAAAGAGAGCCAGGCCATCACAGAACCTTCCCTGGATTTCATTAAGAAAGGAAAAGCAGGAAACACAGCTTTATAAAATGAGCTCAGGAACACACAAATCTGATTGGCTGTCAGTACTATAAATAATAACCACAGGTGCAGTCGTTATCACAGAAGCACAAAAATTAAGGCTCCACTATAATGTTTTAGGGTTAACGGCTGCCATGTTTCCTTCACACCAGCTGTGACCTCCCAAAAAAATACAATTAAGCAGCAAATCACATTGTGGTATTTTTAGCTCATCTGGAAAGACTTGCCTATAGATTTTTACTGGCTAACCCTCATGTCTAGCTAATGAGCAACCCTGCTTCTACTATGAACAATGCTATTCAGCCAGATGACATACTCATGAGCCATCCTGTATTCCTTAACTTTGTTACATATCAGTCAGTTTACTCACCCAGTCCCTAATAACATGGATCATTTCCACATGGTTCAACAGCAGATGAAACACTAATGATTTGCTGAGCACATCGCATATAGCTGTCTATGTTGCATAACTGATATTTTACAACAGAAAAATAGTTTTATATCATGGACCAGCTCAGGGGTAAATATGTTTACAAGTTGCACGTATGTCCTCTTCTGCTTCTACAGAAGCAGTCAGCATCTCTTTTGAACCCCCCTTTAAATAGGCAGCAGCACGTCCATAACCCGACAGGGTCAATGCCTGAACCAACGTCCGAACCAGCTCAGAAGAATGAGGACTCGTTTCTATTTTTGACTTCACAGCCTTCCTGTAGTGTGTTAGCTTACTTTGGTTCTAATTTCAATCTTTGTTGGACAGCAGTGCCTGTATTTCTTGAACTGTTTTAGAAACAGGCTTAATAAAATAATTCAGGTGGAACACGTGCTGGGCTTTATGCCTGCTTCTAAAAGAGTTCAAGAAATACAGGCACTGCTGACCGACAAAACACTGTTATGTCAGAATGATAGAACTGGTAGCCACTCTTGAAAATGGGTAATTTCCTTGACTGGAAGAAATTACATTTAGGCTGGACATGTAAGTCAGTTATTATTGGGGTGGGGCTGTAGTTGCACTTAACTGTAGCTGTAAAGCACACGTGTTGTTTGAATTTTTTTGTCAAGTTCAGTTTCAAAGATGCTTTAGCTGCCATTATGTGTGTTACTAAGTTATTCAGATTTGTACACCAAAGGCACTGCTAGTACCTGTCCAACAAACACACGCTCTTTTGTAGTAATACATACTCAATGTATAACATTAAAACATAATGCATATTTTTCTAGTTTGCATTTAAGGTAAAAATCAGTATTTCATACCTATAATTTAGGCAAAATGCTACCAACTCCTTCTCGGACTCAGACATTTTTTTTTTAACGCACTTAAAGGGTGAATGTAAAGTTCCCGCTTTTAAATTCTGATGTATTTGAGGAGATTAAGCACCAAAGGCATGAGTACGCAAAGCGAAGATACTTTCTTCATTCGCGTCAAGTTAAAAACTGAATCCAAACCACTAGGGATCCAATAACCCATGATATGAGCTAACTAATAATAAATCTACACATGAGAAAGGCACTCTGTGTTTTTGAAACCCTAACACTAATTCCTCTAAACCCACAGCGAACAAAGGAAGAAAAAAACTTGGAGAAAATACTTCTTGTGTGGCACATCTTGATTAAGAAAACAAGCATAGTTTATGATTGTACCAGGTATTAATAAAAAGGGAAATATGTAAAAGTATATTTACCAGTGGGATATACGAACTCAGGGTATTTAAATTTTTATTTTGGCTGCGTAACGTGGAACGCAGCAGGTTGCAATTAAAATAAGACAAGAAGACAGGCAATAGCTGCTGTGTGGTGCCACTTAACACACAGAGAAAAAAGTCAGACAGAAAGGAAGACCAAAGTAGGCAGTACACTTTCACACCCTAGGTGGAAAGGATGGATGGAAATAGACACCTCCAGTTGACCACACATTATTATCAATCAAGCTACACTACAGGCGACCTGCAATAAATATCCAATCGGAAGACAAGTCCTCAAATTTTTCTGCTCCAAGTGGCCAATTGGATGAGATGTGGATGATGCGTTGCTGTTGTAATGCATCCAAAGTGGGTTTTGGGACAAATCTCTTGAAAAGTCTATGCAAATTTAAAAGTGATAACTAGATTGGAATTGAAAAGCAATAAACAGTAGTGATTGTGTTGCTTACAGCAGAAACTGATTTATGTAAGAGCTGGAGTGCAAAAATACTGGATTATTAACTGACTTCTGGGAGAAAACCATGTGCCTGTTAAAACACAAGTTGTCTGACCCAGGCAAGAACCAGCACTTGTCAGATGGAAAAGACAACATTGAATTATTGTACTGTTTATTTTTTCAATGAGCATCTCTCAAAAACAGAGTCACTGTGGAAAAAAATTCTACAACTCTCTACATTGTTGCCTGTACCCTAGGCCTGTGAATACTTTGCGCAGAAATAGGCTTGCTCATCTAAAACAATATTTTCCATTTAATGAATGTGTTGAGGACTACATTTCTCAAAATTAATATTTTTCATGTGTGGATTAGCATCAGGAGGCAAGAATTAATACAATGCAATGTTATGAATACAAAATTAAATTTTCTAGCTAGACTTCTGCAAACAGTGCCAGACAAACCTCTCATTATAAACATGTATTATCAAAGGAAATAAATCAGCTGTTGTCGGTTCCGATTCTCTTCTACTCCTCACCCCTGGAATAAAAATAACTGAAACTTGTCAGCTGAACAGAAACTCACATATCTAGCCGAGACTGTAGGGAGGGCTCTTAACCTTTCTTTTCTACTCCTAAAGGCATTATGGCACATACCCTGACAAAAAAATGGGACTTACACTGGGGCCATGCACTTGGGAATAACTCTGAACCTCTTACCTCCATAAACAGGGACAAATATTAAAGCTATTAACTTGAGAAAGTGGCACAATAATAGCATAGCATTATTTCAAATACCTCTCACAGACTTGTCAACCAGGAACAAACAGTTGCTGGAGTTCAGAACTCACTCTGCACAGTCTGACTTATTAGAATGTTTTATTCCGCAAGCTTCTCTCACAACACGATGCGCTTAAGTTTTCACCAAAACGCGCCTAACTCAACTACAAAAGCAATATATTTGGAGGAGCAATTGAGGAGATTATAAAATCACCTGACTCTGCAACCTCCAATCGCTTCTCAGATGTATTTGAGTTAGGTGAGGTTTTTCACAGCATTGATTGGTTGTGAGGAAAAAGTAACCCGAAATGAAAAAATATGTATGGCAGCGGTTCATGTATGATAATTTCAAATTTTTGTCTCCATGACAGCTCAAAGGAAAAAAAAAACGTAACTTAGGTACATTTAAAAAAAATGAAGAACAAAGGTTCTAATGGACAAAAGGGGGCGGTGCGCACCCCTGCACCCATGCCTAAATCCGCCACTGATGACACCTTTGAAACTGTCAGCTGTTCTTTATCATTCAGAATGTGAAATAATACAAAGTAACCAGACTATAAGACCTAGGAGTCTGCATGTCCTCCGTGTGGTCGCGTGGGTTTCCTCCAGGTGCTCCGGTTTCCTCCCACATCCCAAAGATATGCTATAGGTGGATTGGACACTCTAAATTGGCCCTAGGTGTGAGTATGTGCATGTGTGCGCCTTCTGTGGAAGGTTGGGCGTCGGGCTGGCAACTTGACACTGTAAAACTCCACTGCCAATCATGAGTGGACAGGTGATCTGCTGTGGCGACCCCTAACCGGGAAAAGCCAAAAGAAGAAGAACAACAACAACAACTAGACTATAAGACCTAAATACTCTATGCAAAGGTGACAGTCTCTTAAAGATAAATCCCTATTTTCAGAAGTAAAAACATATTAAATTCTAAGGTAGATACTTCAAAATTTTGAAACTACATGTAAGTGTTTTTTTTATATATATATATATATATATATATATATATATATATATATATATATATATATATATATAATAACTCCAAAAAAGAAACAAAAACTAACAGGAGGGTGCTGCAAATAAGCCAAATGCAAAATCCAATGAAAAGCAGCACATATACTATAGCCAGGGCAGACAAAATATCCACTTGCAAACTACTATACTTCAACAATCTCAACTGCAACTTCACGTATATAAAATATTTTTTAAACCAATAAAAATATTGATTAAAAGCAGTCCTGGTGGAGCAATAACTGGATAAGCGCTTTTGGGTTACGTCAACAACCCTTCCTCAGATCCTTCTTTCCACCATTTGTTCCTCCTTTTTAAAAAGGAATAATCCACAAATGAAGCAAGATCTTCCCAAGCAGCTCCCATAGCTAGTCCAATCACAGACATCACTTCAGCCTCTGTCCCTTTAGTGCCGGCTTCATGGGAAACGCTGTATTTATACCTGGTGATCCATGGGCTCTAAGTTTACCAATCCACCGCATTTCTTCTTGCTCCAGTCCATTGTTTAAATCCCCACCTCTTTCTGATGCATATATAATCTGTAAAACCCTAAAAGTGAAACTATGTCCAGCATTGTCCCTTATATGATTTGCTAAGGGATTCTTAAAGTCATTCAGCCTAATATCGCTGATGTGTTTGGATAGTCTCTCCTTCATCTTCCTTACTGTTTTGCAGCAAACAGCTTTGTTCACCCAGTAATTGGAGTCGAATATGTGAGAAACCTTTATGCCGATTGCACTATGAAGAAAATTGTTTACTTGGCAACATGCTCATTATGTAACAGTTACTATCTGGGCAAAACAGTAAGGCAGATAAAGGAGAGACTATCCAAACACATCAGCGATATTAGGCTGAATGACTTTAAGAATCCCTTAGCGAATCATATAAGGGACAATGCTGGACATAGTTTCACTTTTAGGGTTATACAGATTATATATGCATCGGAAAGAGGTGGGGATTTAAACAATAGACTGGAGCAAGAAGAAATGCGATGGATTGGTAAACATAGAGCCCATAGATCACCAGGTCTGAATACAGCATTTCCCATGAAGCCGGCACTAAAGGGACGGAGGCTGAAGAGATGTCTGTGATTGGACTAGCTATGGGAGCTGCTCAGGAAGATCTTGCTTCATTTTTGGATTATTCCTTTGTAAAAAAGGAGGAACAAATGTTGGAAAGAAGGATCTGAGGAAGGGTTGTTGATGTAACCCAAAAGTGCTTATCCAGTTATTGCTCCACCAGGACTGCTTTTAATCAATATTTTTTATTGGTTTAAAAAATATTTTATATACGTGAAGTTGCAGTTGAAATTGTTGAAGTATAGTAGTTTGCAAGTGGATATTTTGTCTGCCCTGGCTATAGTATATGTGCTGCTTTTCGCTGGTATACATATATATATATATATATATATATATATATATATATATATATATATACATATATATATATATATGGGAACACTTTATAATCTCGTAATTCTGAAATACCGAATTTCAGAATCCCGAGATTATAAAGCCGAAAGCTTAAAAGTTCGAAACCCCAGAAGCGAGAATTTCAAAATCCCGAAGTATGGAGATTTTGAAGTAGCACTTCTGGTGTTGCACTGTGTGAAGGGATAGCTGGAAGTTCAGGTAAGTATGTTGGTTTTAATTAGGAGCTTTAGTGTGTGTCAGTGTGTTTGGTTACTGTGGTATGTGTGTGTGAGGGGAATGTAGTTTGTATGGTGGTGTTTTTGTGTGTTTGTCCAGTGCGACCATGGAGTTAGTATATTTAAGTAGGGGGGGGGGTGCAGAGGGGCTTGACTTCTGCTTGTATGTAGTGTAGGTTTGAGTGTTTGTGTGTTGGGGTAAGTTGTATGTATGTGTGTGTGTGTGTGTATGTGTGTGTGTGGTGTATGGTTAGTGTAGTGTTTGCCTTCGACACAATACCCCACTCAGGCATCATAGATAAGCTAAACAGCTTAAAAGTAAACCCTTATGTCACTAGATGGGTTGCAAACTGGCTAAAGGACAGAACCCATAAAGTTAAAATTGCTGGAGCAATGTCAGACTCAAAGCCAGTCACAAGTGGTGTCCCACAGGGATCTGTCCTGGGACCCTTCTTGTTCGGCATTTATTTCTCAGATGTTAAAGCAAACATGGGATGGCTGTGGCTGTCAAAGTTCGCAGATGACT
>NC_056727.1:368753981-368846481 GCF_019279795.1 Protopterus annectens | reverse complement strand
GGCTTTGAGTCTGACATGGCGCCAGCAACTCTGACCCTGTGGGTTCTGTCACTCAGCCAGTTTGCAACCCATCTTGTGATGTATGGGTTAACATTTAAGCTGATGAGTTTTTCAATGATACCCGAGTGGGGTATTGTATCGAAGGCCTTAGCCAGATCGAGGTAGGCTGTATGGACTGCCTTTCCCTCATCAATGGCTTTGGTGACTGTTTCGAAAAAGTCAACCAAGTTTAAAAGGCATGATCTGCCTTTGACAAAGCCAAACTGGGTTGGATCCAAAGTCTGCAAATTCCCTATGTCTTTATTTATGAGGTCCATTATGATCCTCTCCATGGCTTTGCAGATAAGGCTTGTCAAGCTAATGGGCCGGTAATTTCCAGGGTCGGTGGAGGCACCGCCTTTGTGAAGTGGGACCACAGTTGCAGTGCGCCACTCCCTGGGTACGTATCCAGAGGTAAGACTTTGAATAAACAGCTGTCCTAGCTGTGGGTTTAATTCCTCATTGAGTTCGTGGAGCGAGAGGTTTAAGGTATTACACAGTGGAAAGTCTATCTTTGCTAGATTTATCTTTTTGTGTTTTTTAACCAATTGGTTTCCCTGTGTGACCTTTTCACTCATTGCTTTAAACTGCAACATATTGATAAAAAAATATTCAAAATAGTTACAAAAATGTTTGAAACAATATCCAAATCACATAAAATGTATAAAACAAGGAAAACAAATGTATTTTTTCATTATGTGCTACTTTTTCACACATTAACTAAAGCTAATCATAATATCCAAAGTGTGCAGTGTTCACAAGTTTGTGAAATTTTACAGTGCAGTTATTTCACAAATGACAGCCATTTCAAAGAATATTTCGAGAAGTACAGTCTTTTGAAAAGTTTATTATGCATTTGAATGCTGTTACAAGTATCTGCTGTGTGTGCATGTTTGTACATAATTACAGGGGCCATTTGCATTGTGTTTAAGCATACTTTGTTGGCATGGCAGAAGGATTTCGCAGACCTGCTCCATTTGTATTTGATAATAATATTGCAGGAAATTGGAGAGTGTTTGAGCAAGAGTATGATATTTTCATACTGGCTGTATTTTCTGACAAATATGCATGTTGAAAGGCATTTATTCTGCTTGATTTAGCTTATTCAGAAGCTATTGAAAGAGAACATTCATTTGTGTATGTACCTGCTGTGTATGCAGGTAAGAGGGAAAACTGCCATATAGTGGTACCGGCTGAAACGAGAAAGACCCAGAGTGCTTAAAATGTAAATTTAGAGAAATGTGTAACCCCCAAATGAATATTACAATGGAAAGGCACATATTTTGCACAAGAGCTCAAAAGCCTGGTGAAACTTTTGCAGCATATATAACTGACTTGAGAAATAAGGCTAAAACCTGCAGATGTGGTGAATTAAGGGAAGAGTTGGTAAAAGACATGCCTGTGTGCAGTATTAAAGATGATACAGTGAAAAGATTTTGCTTCGAGACAGTGATTTAACTTTGAATAAGGTCATAGAGATTTGTCAAATATACGAGCTCACAGCAAAGCACACAAACATGCTTATAAATGAGAAATGCATCCTTCCAGCACCTTCCAAAGCTAATGTTGATAGTATGCAGCACGTGGTTAAAAGATGCAGGCATGGTTACTTCAGTGAAACCCAGAACCTTTTTAGCAAATTCTAAGGTGTGGCCTGTAAAGTGGGCATGCTCAGTGAAGCACAAAGGTGAGTCAGCAAACTCAAAGCATGTGCCCTCACCTAGCCTCATAGTCAACTGTCGTAATTGTGGTGGAAATCATGAGTCTAAAAGAGAAAAGTGCTTAGCTTTTGATTATCAATGCCACAGATGTAGAAAGTTGAATCATTTTCAAAGGTTTTGTAAATCAAAAGAAGTCCATTCTTTAAGAGAACATTCCAAGGGACAAGTTGATCAATTAGAAAACTGTGACCCTACTTTTTATGTTGATGGTATGTCTGTGCTTGGTGAAACAATCAATGCAGTAGATTTGTGGGCAAAGAATTAAGTATTTTTGTTGTTCGGATTAATGGTAAACCTGTAGAGCTCAAAGATGATACTAGATCAAAGTGCAATATTATGTCAGCAGAAACATTTGCTAGAGTAAAAGCTGGTGAGAAGCTTGATTTGGTGAAGTGTGCGAAGCTTATTGCTTATGGTGGTGAAGAAATTCAAACCAAAAGCTCAGTAGTGCTTTCATGTTACTCTGCTGAGAATAGCTATGACTTGCAATTGTATGTAGTCAAAAGGCACATGCAGTCATTATTATGCCTCAGAGACAGTTTGAAAATGGGACTGCTTTCATTTAATGAGGAAATCCACCATGTAAGTTTGAAAGATAACTCTTCTAATTTTGCCCAAACTATTTTTTCTACCCATGCTGATCTTTTCAAGGACAAACTAGGTAAACTCCCAGTTTCATACTCCATGATGTTAGTCCTGAAGTCAGCCCAGTTGTCAGACCAGCAAGGAAAGCTCCAGTAGCTATGCAGAATAGAGGCAAAGCCGAACTAGACAGAATGGTGCAGCAAGGAGTGATTTGTCCAGTAGAGGAAACAACTGAATGTGTATCCTCCATGGTAGTCACTCATAAGAAAAGCTCAGATGATAACAGAATATGTATTGATCCATGAGACTTAAACAAAGTACTAAAATGACCTCATCATCCAATGTGTACAGTCGAAGAAGCTGCTGCTTTTATGCAAATGCCATGTTTTTTTCTGTCTTAGATGTGAAAAGTTCATTTTGGCAATTTTTTCTTGACCGGAAATCTTCATTGCTAACCACTTTCAGTACATCTTTTGGCAGGTACAGATTTTTGAGAATGCTATTTAGGATAAATTCTGCCAGTGAAGTTTTTCAGTATGCAATGGAACACATATTTTCTGGTTATCCATGTGACATTATAGTAGATGTTATTCTTGTAGGAGGCAATGGTGACATTGAACATGATAGAAACCTCAGGAAAGTTCTAGAACAAGCTCCTCAAGTGAATCTAAAGCTGAATGCTCAGAAGTGCAAACTCAGGCTAAGAGAAGTTACTTATGTTGGTCATTTGTTTATTAGTTCAGGCTTACAATCAGATCCTTCCAAGCAAGCAACAATTCGTGAAATGCCAGCACCAGACAATGTTCAAGCCCTACAACGTTTTCTTGGCATGATTAACTATCTAAGTCAGTTCATTCCAGATTTGAGCCAACTTTCAGCACCACTAAGAGAGCTGATACACAAAAATGTAATGTGGTCCTGGTTAGAACAACACCAAAGAGCATTTGATGTCCTGAAACAGAGAATTGCCAGTTCAGCTACTTTAAGATACTATGATGTTCACAAACCAGTAACTCTTTCTTCTGATGCTTCTAAGTTTGGTCTTGGTGCAGTCATTCTTCAAGAGAGGAGACCAGTAGCCTATGCTTCGAGAACTCTAACCCAAACCGAGATGCAGTATGGTCAGATAGAGAAAGAACTCTTGGCAATTGTGTTTTCATGTTCAAAGTTTCATGATTATATTTATGGCCAACCTATTCAAATTGAGGCTGACCACTAACCTCTAGTCACTATTTTGAGAAAGCCTATCCATACAGCTCCTGCTAGATTGCAACGCATGATGTTGAAATTGCAAAAGTATAATTTCAATCTTGTTTACACAGAAGGCAACCTTCTTTATCTTGCTGATGCTTTATCCAGATTGCCCAGAAAAAACACTGAACAGCAAGAAAATGAGTAACTTGATTTTGAAGTCATGGAAATGAGAACGTTTTCTTCCACGTCTTGATGAGCTTAGAACTCATACAGCTTTAGATCCAATTCTCCAGAAGCTCAACCACTTTATCAGCTGAGGATAGCCATCAAAGCAATCTTGTTTACCACTGGAAGAGCAACCATATTTTCACTACAGAGATGAGATTTTGTCTGACAATGGTATGATAATGAAAAGTCCAAAAGTTATTGGTACAAAATTCTTCCAACAAGAGTATATTAACATCCTGCATCCTGCCCACCCAGGAACTGATTCTACCAAAAGAAGGGTGAGAAAACTAGTATTTTGGCCTTCTATGTCAAGAGATTTTAAGAGTACTTTCATCTTGTTCTGTTTGTAATAGTTCTAAACCGCATCAACAGAAAGAACCACTTCAGCTAGACCAGATTACTGAATTACCTTGGTTGACAGTCGCTTCAAATATTTTCGAATGGAATGGTCAACATTATTTGGTATCAGTAGACTCCTATTCAAACTGGTTCAAGATTGACCTACTTCCTAATCTCACATCCAGTACTGTCATTATTAAGTTGAAGAGACATTTTTTTGTCCATTGTAGTCCACACAAAGTTATTTCTGACAATGGTGCACAGTTTATAAGAGATTTGCTGAAGCATGGGACTTTATTCATGCTACAAGTAGTCCTGAGTACCCATAGTCAAATGGTTTGGCAGAATGTGCAGTTCAAAGTGCAAAATAGTTGCTAAAGAAGTTGAAATGAGACAATATCAATGTTTTTCCTGAATCTCTTGAATCTCGGAAACATTCCTTACAATAATCATCTTGTTTCACCTGCCCAGAGACTTATGTTGAGACAAAACAGAACCACACAAGAAGGGGATATAGTGAGGGTGCAGACAGCAAAAGGTTTTGATTGGATAGAAGTCATGAAAAGATTATGTCCAGAGTTGAGATCATACATTGTGGAATCACAAGGAATAGAATTTAGACAGAATCAGAAACAGTTAGTACCCGTGTCCGAGCCAGTATTGCAACATTTTGCCTGTGATAAAGACTAGTTATCTGAGTGACTTATCCACTGTTCCAGTTCCAGAGGGCATTTCAGCAAATATCCCTGTTCCTGAAAATATACCCAAGAGACCTAAAGCAGATCATTCACCAATGACTGCCCCTGTTGTTAAACCCAGTCCTAACTGCTACATTACAAGATCAGGTCGCATTTCTAGACCTTGCTCCAGATACATGGCAACTTGAACATGAATGTTGTTTTATTCATTATAGTGTGTGTAATTTGGATGCCTATTCAAACGTCATTATCATTGCAAGGCAGCTCAGTAAAGAGGGAGGATGTAGATCAGAGTGTGTGTGTACCCTTAAGAACCTTTCCAGTGAGCTAGTACGTGTGTATAAATACTGAGCACGTGCAAGCAAGACTGCCATTTTGTAGAGAACTGCAGAGGTGTAAGCATGTATGTATGCACAGTAGTCAGTTTGTTAATATTTTATGTTGCTGCTATCCATCCGAATGTGTTTGTATGTAAGTATACAAACAAATACCCGAGCCTCTTCATCTTAACTAGCTGCATAAGATGAGTGATATGGTGTCAGAATGGGATCCAGAGTCAAGACCATGAAGCCTAGGTTGTTAATCAAACCCAGATTATCTGGGACATCATTGGAGCTTTCTCCCTCTATGCCATGATGCTGGTTAAGTGGATCAGTTTGTCTGACTTGTCAAAATGTTTTGTCTTCCTTCAGCACTCAGAAATGGTGTATAATTGAATGTACTTTGGTCTGAATGAATTTATGTTCAATTTGATTTGTTACTACATGAGCCATAAATCTTTTAAGATAAGAGTAAGTCAAATATGTTTTTTTTTCTCTGTGGCTATTCCACATGGTTCTCTGATTGGCCACTTATTATTTAACATCTGTATCGGCTCTTTAGAATATTTCACCCAGCTCAGAGACATAGATTGATGCAATCCTAAGTACAACCTCAGTGCCCAAGTTTAGTTAGTACCTCAGGAGTTTGATGGCACTGTCAGATAGAAAAGGAATGCCTATTTTGTAGAGGTGGGATCATGATGGCTGTCTCTCCAGTAGAGCTCTGATCAAGGTCAGAGCACACAGGTGATGTCGGGTTGGGGAGGTGGGTTGTGGAAGTGGGCATCACTATCCTATAGGACCCGTGGCAAGTCATACACTAAGGGTACTCCCTTCACTGCTCACCAAACCCAGTGATGATGATGTTGGCATGTAGGAGGTCGGAGCCAGGGGTAGTTAAAATTTCCTCACCAAGCTGCAGTATGATGGCACCTTAAAAACTAGATGCTGTAAAAAACAAAAAACAAACTTGGAAAATGATAAAAAAGTATGAATATGACCTGTGTGCACTTTAAAAGAAAATGTATTGACAATAAAGTAAGTGCTTTCGTACAGGGTAATACCTGTACTTCATCAGACAAATGACAAGACAATACTGAATAAACATCCTTATATACACTCTTCCAAAATGCAACTCTAATGAACTCTATCACGTGATCAATTAATACATTATGATGGCACCTTGCTAGCCTGTCCCACTCTGTAGTGCTATCAGGTGTGTACCCATTGCAACCTCAAGGATGGGTCATACCATGGATCCTTGAGACTGCTTAAGGTGGGACAATAGGGAGTTAGTGGTGAAGGAGCCGAATGTCAGCGGTGGGATACATAAAGGTGGGGAGGACTCTTTAGATGATTTTAGTCAGGTATTATTGACTTACATATGTTACCAACATGGTAATATTGACCCCAACAAATCTGATACATTTAGGAATAAATGACCAGTCCATCAATATTGCCCAACTTTATCAACAGTGCTTTAAGTGTAACCTTACTATTAATTGTAAGAAAACTGTGTCTATGCCATTTGGAATCCAGAAAGAATTTTAGCTAATTTTAACTCCCATTAGTCAAATTTCCTCTTTTAGTTTGTTATGAAATAATGACATTTATTTTTATTTTTTATATTTATCTTTTATTTTGTTTTTGTTTACTGGGTTTGTCTAAGTTACTCAGCTTAGTTAAATAAAACAGTTTCAGTAGTAGAACTAGATGATGTGGTAATTCTAACAGGTTTAACACTCTGAGCACTAGGCAGTGGTGTGTTCTCTTGTTATAATTTAAAGCAAATGTATTTTTATTATATCATTCCCTAGGTTCAGACAGTTGTAAGTTTTGAAGTTTAGTAAAGATTGGGGCAGCATACAGGAGAGATGGCAGCAAGAAAGTAGAGGATATACAACTTTTAATTATGTCATTGAGGTGCTGTAGGTATTTACTTGGTTTAATTTCTCCAAGTCTTTTGGGTTTTTAATACCATTTTGGAAATGAACACCATTCCTAAGTCAATGTATGATTAAACTGCATAAAATTAGTATTGTTTCAATCTTTGATGTTAGCCAAAAGTGCTCCTTGCAGCACCCACAATGTGCCCGGAAATTACTCCTTTTGTAGCTCATACAGAGTTACATATATCAGTATCATATCTAAATATGACTGTAGATGCTTTTTTTATGAGACCCACTGCTCCTTCTACTACTGGAACTGTCTGAGTATCCTTCTTCCACATTGCCCTCATTTCTGCCTGCAGATCCTGGCATTTTATGACTTTGTGTCTCTCTGTTTGTAAGACACTGTAATCCTTGGATGTTACAATTTCAGTGATTAATGCTACTTTTGTCTTATTTTCATAGACTACTATATCTGGTTTTCTCGCATCTATTCTTTGAACTTTGGGCAATAGGTGAGCTGAATGGTCTACTATAGACACAGTTTTCTCTGTTAGGCAACTACAAGAAAAGTGCAGGGAGCAGAAAAAACCTCTGTATATTGCCTTCATTGATCTGACCAAGGCATTTGACTTTGTCACTAGGAAAAGTCTGTTTGTGATTCGGGGAAAGATTGTCAGACCTCTAATACTGCTTAGCATTATCAAGGCCTTCCATGAAGACAGGATGGGAACCATTGTGTATGACAGATCCACATCCAAACCCTTCCGTATTCTCAGTGGAGTAAAGTAGGGGTGTGTACTGGCTCCAACACTGTTTGGTATATTTTCAGTTTGCTTTCTGAACTGCTACAGAGGGTATATTTCCCTGAACCAGAAAGGACAACAACCTCTTCAAACTGTCAAGGCTTAGATCGAAGACCAGGATGCTTAGAAAGTGTCTAAGGGAGTTCCTGTTCACTGATGATGCAGCTATTGTGGCTCACACTCAGCAAAAACTTCAGTTACTCATGACTCACTTTGTGGATGCATGTATGGAATCTGGCCTCGCAATCAGTTTAAAGAAGACCCAGGTGATGGCCCAAAATGTGGGCAATGAGCCATCAATTATAATGACCAACTACGAGCTAAGGTTGTCCATGAGTCTGTGTATCCAAGCTCTACAATCTCTTGACAACCTGTGGCTTGATAGTGAGATCAACAAATGCATTGGAAAAGCTGCAACAGTGTTTTCCAAGCTGACAAAGAAAGTATCAGCTAATAAAAAGCTCACTGCACAGACCAAGAAACAGGATAACACAGCATGTGTTTTGAGCACATTAATGTATCCCAATGATACATGCATTCTGAGCTCAAAACAAGAGGATGGGCACCACCTCTATGTTCCCCCTCCTGAAACAGAGACGGATGTGCTAGATGCATCATGTCTCATGCATAACAGATGGCCAAATACTGAAAGACCTCCTTTTAGGAAAGCTGGAGTCTGGAAAGAAGCTGAAAGGGTGATCCAAATTGCACTACAAGGACATGTGCAAGAATGACCTCAGTGGTCTCTTCATCAGCATGAACAACTGGTATTCTCTTGCCTCATTGCCTGGAAACAGGAAGTGAAGGAAGCTCTCACTACGTATGAAACCACCTTGGCAAGGAGAGCAGAGGATAAGAGATCCCTCCGGAAGATCCATGCCCATGATACCAGACTGACATCTGCCTAATGCTGCTCAGAATGTGGACTGGACTGCCACTCCCATACTGGATTGCAGAGCCACAGAAAATACTGCTTGAATTGGTCCAACATTGGTGCAAACACATGATCATTTGGGATCAAAGGATGCTTACTACAATGGGTGATCCCATATGATATAAACTTCATCATTCTCTATAATGTTTTGTGGCTCATGTTTCCAGTGTTTCACAGTCACTTCAATATTGCAATGTTTGCACAATCCCTATTGCAACAGTTTCACCACATTATTATGCCTTTCAGTATACAAGCCCTCTGATTTTAGTGTATCACATGCAGCAACAAGATGTGTGGCTGTTTCCAGTTCTGTTTTACAAAACCTGTATTTGTCTATTTCTCCCACATGTTCAATGGACTATGTAAACTAACATGTACATAGTCCACTATCCTGGGCCGCTAATATTAACCTTTCATATTTTGGTTTACATTCACCTCTCCTTAATCATTCCTGTGTCACATCCTGATCAACAAAAGGTTGATCCAGGAGTTTTCTAAATGTACAACTATATTTATGTCTTTTTTCATATTTTTCTTCTCATCTCATCCTTCTACTTATATTCTTTCTTTTGTTTTTTTTTTGTTTTTTTGTTTGGTTTTTTTTTTGCACATAAGTTGCTGCCTGATTTTTGTCTACTTCTGGCTTGATTTCCATTCCTGTTTGGCACAGATATGCCTCTGCTAAACTATGTAGGGAAGTCATCTTAGACTTGCTCTCCTCATGTTTTAAAACTTTCAGTATGTTTGGATCTGATGAGGTCAGCAGATATGAGTACAATCCTATGATTGCAGATCTATACATGTAATCAATTTCTGGGAGGCCTATACCTAATTTTGAACAAGGAATATATAATTTTGCTATACACTTATTTTTATATATCATTTGATAAATGTGAAGCATTTTTCTTGTTTTCCTGTCCATCTGATCCAATAGCTTTTGGGGCCAGTCAATCACTCCATAACTGTAAGTCAGAAAAGGAAGAGCAAATTGATTTACAATTTGGACTTTGTTCACAGATGTCAGGAGTGCTTGAGTATTAGTTTTAACCTTCTACAATATTCATTTGTTTGCATTTGATCATGTTTTATTTGTTTTTCTCAAAAAATATTTTATTTTTCAAATACAGTTGAATAAATTCAATATTATTTGTATATAACAACTTAAATAACTATGTACACTATTTACATCAGCCTGACACTATAACAAAACTCAATATATACAATTACTTTATAGGTATAACAATCCAGTTATCAGAGTGTATCTGTTCAGTTATTGTAAAGTGTCAATCAATGATAAGACATTTTCCATGGATTGTTAATATATGGCTTAGGATGAATCCTTAATTCTTTAATTTTAATTTCCAACAATGCTGTGGTCTTCAGTAGGCTGTAGAAGTCTTCCAAAGTCAGTATTTTGTGTTTGTATTCCATCTTCTTGTTATACACTTCCTTGAGATTGCAAGTATTGTCCATACTAGATACATATTTGACTCCTTCAAATGAGGACCTTCATATACATTTAATAATACTAGAGCTTTAGATAAGTTGAACAATTCATTAAAATAAAGCTCGTAAAACGTTTTTAATACCATTCCCAAATGGCTTAATTTTAACCCAGTCGAAAAAAAATGTAATTCCAATCTGCATTGTGTATTTGCTCACACCTCCAACATATTCCCTTTGTGGAAGAATTAATTTTAGTAATTCTATCTGGAGTTAAGAATGCTCTGTGCAAGCATTTCCAATTAAAATATTTCCAGTATTGTGTAAAGGATCTATCTTTTATTGATAATAAAATATTTGATTTAATTTCTTCAGTTAGATGTAATGAGTGTCCTTTTGTTATACAATTCCAATATGAGGATTTGGGTGTTGTTTTATAATTTATCAATATCTTGTAAAATTTCGAAATACTACTTCCCATGTCATAATCATTATATATGATTTCATAGAGGTAGTTTGTAAGTTTAGGTATTTCTTTAAATGAAGAATTACTAATTATGCTGCATAAATCTTGCAAATACATCAGAATGCTTTGTATAGTTAGCCAATCTTGATGTGGAATTTTGTATGTTGTTTCTATTGTTTGCGTATCCAGAACTTTTAGTTCTTTGATACATTGAAACCAACAAACAAATCCTTTCTGTTCCCAGGAATTAATTATTTCTCTGTATATTTTATGTGGATAGCTCTTTGTAACTATGAATGGTGTTAAAAGATCAAACCAGATTTTTAAATCTATATTTGCATTAATAATTTTCCTGAATGAGTCAATGTAATAATCATATGAGTTTTAGTGGGCTTAGTTATATTGCATATTAATATAATATGTGCCATGGCAAATTGTTTTTATCTGTTATTTGAAATTTTTTTTTGTAAATCAAATTCATTTATTAATATTACAGTTAGTAATTCTTTCCAATTTGTAGAATAATTTGGACTTATCCAATCCGAGATTGTTTTAGATATTGATGCTTTTATATATGTTTCTATATCAGGTAAGTTTAATCCTCCCTGTTTCCATGGTCTGATATGATGTATTAAAGCTATTCTGTTTCTTTTGGGAAACCATAAAAATTGTATTAGGCATGAGTTTATTTCTTTGAGTATATTCTTTTCAGGTAACAGTTGTATTGCCAAAGCTATACATAGACTCTTGGGTAGTAAAAACATTTTTATTAACTGTAGTCTATCTTCAAATGTTAATACTATTTTGTTTCACTTTTCCATAGAGATTTTAATTGTATTGATGATATTTTATGTAGTTTTTTTGAGACTAATTCATTATTATCCTTGCATAACTCAATTCCTAGATATTTTAAGGTAGATTATTGTTTCCCTATAATATGATTCCCCTTCATCTGCAATTTTTTTTTAATTTAAAACTAAAAATTTTGATTTATTGAAATGGAGTCCTGAAGTCTTGTAAAATGTGTCAATTAATTCTTCTAATGTCTTTTTTGTATTGGATAATGTTAATAATATGTCAACAGCAAAGAGCATTGCTTTAGAATTGTATTGTTCATAAACATCTACTCCTTTGATTTTTGTATTGTTACGTATTGAATCTGCCAATATTTCAATAGCCAAAGCAAATAGAATTGGTGACATGGGACATCCTTGTTTAGTACCCTTTGTTATATGTATAGATTCAGAGGTGAAAGGACCTAGCTTAATATGCGCTAAATTATTTGTGTATATATATATATATATCTATATATATATATATATATATGGGTCTACGTCACATGGTCGACAGTTCATTTGATCGACTTTTATTTGGTCAAGTCATTTGATCAACAAGCAGTTTTATGTGGGGGGCTTCACCCCCCACACACCCCCTAACTATATATTATCAACTCCAGGGTCGCACAACATTGGGGAGGGAGGCAAATCTGCCTGTCGACCATATGAATTGTCGACCAAATAAAAGTCGATCAAATGAACTGTCGACCATGTGAAGGGGACCCATATATATTCTTTATTAGAAGAACAAAGGAAGGAGGACATTCAAATAACACCAGAATTTTGTATAAATCGTCTCAATTTAGGGAATCAAAGGCTTTCTCTTTATCTAAACCAATTATGAGTGTTTCTTTATTTTCTTTATTAACATAATCTATAAAAGAAATTATCCTTTTAATATTGTCATGTGTGTGTCTATGATATATAAATCCAGTTTGATTCTTATTTATTGTTTTGGATAGTGGCATTTTCATTCTGTTAGTTAATATTGTCATAAATATCTTATAGTCATTATTTAATAATGATATAGGCCTATATGAGGTGCAGAGGTTTGGGGATTTGTTTTCCTTTAGGATTGGTGTGAATAAGGAATATCTCCAAGAGGGTGGTATTAAAGCTTGTGACTGAATTTCTAATAGAGTTTTATGGAAGAGGGATAGTATCTTTGAAGGAAAAAGGTTATATATTTCCATAATTATGCCATCTATACCTGGAGCTTTAGTATTTTTACCCTCTTTTATCATATTTGTAATTTCTTTGTAGGATATGGGTGCTTGCAGATCTAGTTTTAATTTTTCTGGTATTTTTTTATATTAGAACATTTTTCATCTAGATTTAATTGATCAATATGTATATTTTCTTTTTGGAAATGTTCCATATAGTGATTTCTATAGGCATCAAGAATGTCAGCTATATCTGAGACATGTTCCCCTTTCTTTTCATGGAAGATACTTTTAATGTTATTAGCTTTTGATTGTATTTTGATTCTTGTGGATAAATTATGTAGATATTTGGGAAAAGTGGCCAAGGTATTAATTTTTAGTTTTTCTAAAGCTAAACTAGTTTTATGTGTTAGAATTTTGTTGTATTTATTGTTTAATACTTCAACTTTCTTTTTCATCTCCAATTGATTTTGATTTTTTTCAGCTTTTACTGACAAAAGTTTGGATTGTAGCTCTAATAATTCAGAATCCCATTCTCTGATTTTTTTATACAAAGTTAGGGTTTTACCATATATGTAAGCTTTTAATGAGTTCCATATCATTATTTTATTTATCTCTGTGGTGTAATTAATATCTAAGAAGAACTGTAATTCAGATAATAACCAGATAAGATTTGAACTCTTTAATTTTAGTTAGATATGCTGGAATTCTGGACTTAAAGATTAATGGTTTGTACCCATTTTGAAGTTTTAGTATCAATGAATTGTGGTCTGAAAAGGGGCAGGGAGTGATTGAGAAATTAATGATTTTACAGTGTAAGTCATGGGCAGCAAATATTTAAAAAATTCTCATTTGGGTACCAAATCTGTGATCCTGACGGGAAAACAACAAAGATTTATTTTCTTTAAATTTGAAAGTATCTACAAGATAAAATGATTCTGCCCACTTGTATAAAGCTTTTGATACAGCAAATGTATTCAGTGGTCTTTTATTTGTAGTTTCAGAAATATCAAATATACAGTTACAATCTCCTCCTAATATTAAGTTGCCTTTATAATTATTGGAAATGAAATCCAAGTGTTTTTTAACAGCTCCTGATTCAATGCCTGGGAACCAGTATAGACTGGCTATGCTCCATATTTTGTTATTATATTTAACTATTACTAATGCCATAAGGCCTTCTTTATCTTTATACTTATAAATGATTTCTGGGTTAATCACATTTGTTTTTCATAAAATTGTTACCCCTTTTGTCTTTGTCTTATAAGTGGATTGCGCCAATATCATATATTCCTTAGGATTCCATTTGTAATTGTCATTTGTTTTGAAATGAGTTTCTTGAAGGAAGACAATTTGTGCTTTGTTCAGTTTTAAATATTTCAGTAGATTTGATCTCTTGCTAGAATTGTTTAAGCCATTGGTATTTAAAGATAGTAAAGTTAAATCCATCTTAGGTTATTTAAACTATGTATTTTTTGTTTTATTGTGACTATTAAACATTTTCTTCTGATAACTATAAAGTATATGTTTGAGCTTTTAAAGGAAATTATCAGTTTTATACTTTGAATGTTTACCAATAAAGTTATGTTTTGGTCAGGCATACTAAAAATGTTTTTGTGAAATAAATTTAAATTAATAAATGTTAACAAAACTAAGATCCACACTAACCATGGAATGAAAATCATTCCTAATCTGATGGATAAACCTAAGTCCATCAGATTATCACTCATACCTTGACAATCCAGAACATCTGAGCTCCATAAATTGAATTATCATATGGAGAATATTTGTAATAGGAATAAGTAATATTTATATTATTTTGAACAGCTATAGTACTATTGTTGATTAGACAGAATTCTAATACAATATAAATGTCTACTTATTGTATAAGCAATAAATATTTACATGAAAGATAGATGACAGGCAATTCAATCATAATTAAGTAGGATGTATCATATATAAAACCTCAGTAAAAGATTATAGCACACAGTTATTTAACATATTCACCCTTATTGATGAAGTCCTTCACAACATATTACTTAATATAAATAGATGGTAATAATATTTATACCTAATGTTTATAATACAATGTATTTTACTAGATATATCAGAAGTTATATTTCATTGTTTGCCAGCATTTAAGTAATCACTTTGTTTGTTGCTAACTTGCTTAAAGCATCAAGTTTGTTTTATGTAAACATTGATGAAAGTTAGTGCATTTTAATTGTCAGCATATCCCTCTTCCCTCCATTTCCTACACATAAGGATTTTCATATCTGTCATTTCTTATTATGAAATGAGTGAAATTATAGGTTAAAAACAACAAATTCACTTATTGTGATTAATGATTACAAGTTCCCTTTCCATATTCATGAATTGCTATTTTATGGCATATACTGAAAAGGTTTTAGATTTAAATGGCAACATTCTATTTTGTATAATTAGCAAAGGTTAAACTGAGTGATTATTGTCAATTTAATACTATTTGTTCAGAATATGATTGTTACATTCTGTGACATTTCAAGTTCAGGCTTCTATTGTTTCTCTTGAACAACTTTGTCAGTTTGATGTCATGTATAAAACAGTTATCTTGGTAACTGCTTAAGTATTATATATGGTCAAGATGGGTTACAAAAACTACAATTCAAGTTAAAGCAGGTACATGACTTGTTATCCATATTTACTTATATAAGAAAATCACCATGCTTCCCCTTGATGTTCAATGTAGTGTATGTCATTTATAACAAGTTAAGACAGTAGTGTTATTATACACAAGCCCATGTTATTAAATCCTGTCTTTAATATCTAAATTCAGCAGACTTCTTCATCTTATATGACAATTATATATTTTATGTCAAGATTTACTAAAATCATACATTACATAACTATTGTGTGTGTGTGTTTTTTTTTTTTTGACTCTTGCTTAGTTATTTGAGAGACCACAAGGTGTAATGTTTATTCTTATTACTAGCTCCTTCCAAGCATGTTTATACAGTCCATGGACTTTAAATTATGAGACCCTTCAAGTTTATTATTTGTTATAAGTATATTTCCATCCTTACATATACACATATCAGTACTTCAAGCATGGGCAATAATGCCCATCCAGTTTTGCCAGAATACAATTCATTAATTCATGTGGTGGTTTTCCAGGCTGTTCTTAAAATATCTAAACTAATATTTGTCCTGTTCCATTTTACCAGCCCATTCCATGCAGTGGCCACTCTGCCAGTGAACCACTCAACACACCCTCCATTCCCACAGATATTTCCATGAAGAAAATATGATGACACTCCAGCACTCCCTGGTGACCGCAAACACCCCTAGAATCAGCTATCCCCATATGACCAACATGTCCGAGCAAGCTCACCCTCACACCATTGCAGAGGGTACTGCACAGGACCTAGTGCTCTTAGTCTTTCACAATAACTCAGACTTCCACTCTTATGTAAGTCCTTAATGTGTCTGGACCAAAATACATTTTAAATATAAAATTGCAATTATTATTTTTTTTTTATCAAGAATCAAATTAATGAGCTAAACAAAGACTTGGGAGACCATTGATATGTGTACATGAGGTTTAAAACAGCCCTTCTGTTAGATATATATTTTTTGGTACTTAGGTATTATCGCAACCACATTTTCGCTGTAATGCTGGTTGCTTCCCGATAGTGAAATCTGGCCATTAAATGTTTTAAAAAGGTCATGCAATGTGTTTTCTTTCACAATGAAGGCTCCTTTATGCAGGGATTTCAATAGAAGGGGAAAACTTAGTGACACGTTTTAGGTATGCAGTAGACTGGCAGCATGTCATTAGAAACCCAGCTTGACCAGCAAAAACACTGTTTGGAGCACTCCTGACTGCAATTTCAGACAACTGCCTGTCCGCATTACTTACTGCAACTTTATCACTGAAATATTTATTTTGAAGTATGGTTACAAACTGTGAAAACAAATAATTTATCAAAACCATCATTTCTGTATCTGTGTGTTCCTTCTCAGTAGGATTCCTTCCACAGAATGAAAATAATCCATTCATTAGTAACAGAGCAGCCATGACAAATCAAGTGTGCAAAATAGGAAGAGGAGTTTTTCAATTTTTTTCTCTTCCTGAAGGTAATCCAAACTTATTCTTCAGCAATAACAACTTTGAAAAACACCTTACAGTGTTTCCTGAACTAGTTTTGATTTCGGGATACAAATTAAGCAACCATGAAAATGTGGTTGCGATAATAGGTAAGTACCATTTTTTTAAACCAGAACCATTAAGCATTATCATCACTCTATCTCCGTTACCATAGCAACCTGGGAGCATCTGTTTCTGTTAGTATGTCTGTGTACTGCATACCAGAGGCTCACGATGCTCCTGAAGCAAAGCTTCACTTCACTGCAACTTCAAGCCTAAATTCCCTCCCTTTCAGTGAGGCAGCAGCCAGGAAAAGATCAGAGAGCAAACGGATCAAAAAAAAAAAAAAACTCCCAACAAGCCGCCACAACAAGAGACAACACACTCCTCCAGCCCTCCCACCTCTCACTCAGCAGATGTACAAACAAACCATTTTCTGCCAAAATATCCCAAATCACAGTTCTATCCACCCCCTTCCCCTGGATCATGGGCTAAAACACCAAATGTCTCTTCCTAATTCACAAGCATCAGTAAACCTTGATCACAAGCTGCAACCCATAGCTTCCCGGAGATGAAAACAGCAAAATATAACAGCTGCCAGACACAGCTGCATCCACATACACCATGTCAGACTTAATCAAACAGCACTTGAAGCTATGATACCTGCCATAATTGATATGAATTAAGTTTAGACAGAATAATAATGACATTTGTACTAGCTGCCAGACACAGCTGCATCCACGCACACTGTATCAGGATTGATCAAACTGCATTCGAAGCTATGCTACCCGCCATAATTGATATTAACTATGTTTAGCAGAATAATAAAGACATTTGTACTTGCTGCCAGACACAGCTCCATCCACGCACACCATATCAGGATTGATCAAACAGCACTTGCAGCTGTGATACCTGCCATAATTGACTATATTTAGACAGAATAATGATGACATTTGTACTAAGAGCTTGCTACTATTATTTAACCAGGATATACACAAAAGTTCTAAATCATACGTTAACTGAAGAAGGCATTAGTCTCCATGACAGCATTTTTTTTAAAACACTCTACTGTTACTGCTATTATATATGATGTTAATTTGTTACATTAGTGTCTGAACTCTAATGAATGGTACCTTGTTGAATTAGTTAATTAATTATTTAAATTATTATAAGTAAAATCAATTAAAAATGAACAAGATAAATATTCATTGAGTTGAAGTAGGGGAATGCACACTTCTATGTTTGTATTATATGTTGCTTTGTTTGGCTTATATATAATGTAATTAGTAACCCATCTTGACCTACCTTTGTTTGTAAAGAATTATTGGACTCTGAACATTCTGAATAAATCATTACTGTTTCACAGTTGTTTAAGAAACCCTTTTTTTTTTTTTTAATAAAAACAGATGACAACTGATGAACCATATCAGTTGATACTTTGAGAAATGTAGTTGTAAGAGTTATTTTTTTGGACAGCTATCTTGGAATCAGTTTTTTGTTTCTTCTTTCTAGCATCAGTCCAAGGATTTGTTTCTTTTATTCTTTTAAGAGTAGGGGCCATCCATTTCATTTCTTCTGGCAGAGACACTATGTTGTTGTTTTTGATGAATATAGTAGCTTCTTCTAAGTCATTAAAGGTTCTCATCTCATTGTCAAAAAGTATTTTTATCTTGGCTGGAAAGGACAGCTGTGCTTTAATGTTGTTTTGTTTCAACAGTTTTATTACTGGCCAGACTTTTTTTCCTTTGTTCTAGTATTCTGGAACAATAATCATTGTCAAACTTTATCAGGCTTTGATTGTATTTTAAGGGTGATTTTCTCCAAACAGATTTTAATATTAATTCCTTGTCCAGAAATGAAAGAAATTGTATAACTATGGATCTAGGTGGAGTATTTGTATTTGTTGAGTTAGAAGCAGGTTTTCTCAGTGCTATATCTGCCCTTTCAATTCCAAATGAAAGTCCCTCTTTTAAGTCTAAAAATTCAGGAATCCAGGTTGTTAAGAATGAAATAATGTCTTCACCTTCTGTGTTTTCAGGAAGACCAAAGATCCTTATGTTATTTCTCCTTTCCCTGTTTTCTTTGCCATTATTTTGTTAAGCAGCCATGTATTCTGTTTAAGCAGAATCTATTTTTGGAATTCTTCCTCTTTGAG
This sequence comes from Protopterus annectens, assembly GCF_019279795.1. Classification (NCBI taxonomy): domain Eukaryota; kingdom Metazoa; phylum Chordata; order Ceratodontiformes; family Protopteridae; genus Protopterus; species Protopterus annectens. The sequence continues at coordinate 368,827,539 of NC_056727.1, read as the reverse complement.
TCTTCCTTCAGTGTCATTTAGAGAAGACTATATTTGTTATTTTTCTATGGTGTTGCTGTAATAGTTCCTTAAGAGTATCAGTCTGTTTTTGAGAATTTAATTTGAGGTTTTGTAAGTCATTTTTAAAGCCATCCACCTTCAAAGATAATTCCTGTAAAGTAGATGTCATCAATTGCAGTTCTTTTTTCAAAGCAGCATCTGGTTGAGAATTACTTGAGTTGTTCATATTTAGTGACTCAATATATCTCCAAGTTACTTGACAGGAAAATTGTTGTATATCTCCACCAAAATTGATATTTATGTAGTTTAGTAGTTTATCTATAGATTTCTGATGTTTTAAACTTGAAAATATTAAACTTTTCCTATATTTTTATACAAGTTTATGGAGCTCTCAAAATTCACTGCTCTCAGTTGGCCATCTATGATCCGCCTCCTCCATGTTTTATTTTTGATCTTTCATAAATTCTCAAATATTTATGCATACTCTCCTGCTCAAGTTCCTTTCTATCACATTATTGTCCCAGACTGATATTTCTTGCTGCTGTAGCTTTCCTGATTTAAATGCTGATTTTACATATTTATGAAGACCAAATGACATTCTTATATCATGTGAGAAAGTTTTGAGTACTTGCAAGTTGTACTGTCAGCTTCTCTTCTGATGAACTATACAATTCTAAATCTTCTACAAAAAGAAGATGAGATGTCTTTACCCTTTGTTGTTTTCTGGCAGCCAAATTGTAGCCAAGACCTAATCTGTTAAGCAGACAGCTTAAGGGGTTAAGGACAAGAAAAAAGAACAGTGTTGTCACAGTCACCCTGGAATATCTCCCTTAGAATTTTTATACCTGAATTAATAATTTGTCCTTTATCATGGCTTAACTGTATAGTGGTTTGCCACTGTTTCATGGTTGCTGTAATATAATCGATCAGTATAGGGTACATCTTATACATTTTTAAGCACTCTTTATCCATGAATGTGGGATGCTGTCAAATGCTTTTTTGTAGTCTATCCATGCCACACCTAGATTCTTTCCATTTTTGCAGTTCTCCATTATGACTTTATTTAACAACAAATCATTCGTTGTTCCATATGCATTTCATTTGTTACCCTTCAGCTCTATGACCATGATTGAGTTTTCATTTAAATGACCATAAACTCTGTCAGACTCAATTCCAGTATATAGTTTATACATTGCCAGAAGGCAAGGTAATGGTCTGTAGTTTTTAGAGTAGCTTGCAGATTCACTCTTGAGGAGGAGTTTTCTTTTTCCTGTTGTTAGCCAGGTTGGTATCTGTTCAGGATACACATATAAGTAGTTCTTACCCGGGGCTGAATTTCAGTGTAAAGATGTTACTACTTTTAGCCAGAAGTTAGGTACTGCATCTAGGCCTGGGGATTTCCTTTTAGGAGCTTTTCTTAATTTTATTTCAATTTTTCTGGTTGTTATTTCATCTCATTTCATATCATGTAGAGCTGAACTTCTTATTGTTTCATTTACTTCTTCTCTCCATTCAATATCTTTGTTATGTTCCTCAGGGTCTTTATAAATATTTCTCCAAAATGTGCCTATGTCTTCTTTTTTGTGGTGGTGTTTCTATTCCTTTTGCTTTTTCTCCCAGTTCTAAACTTTTTTGGGTCCTCAATAGATTGCTTATTTTGTACTTTTCCTTTATATCTGTCTCCATATCGTCTAAGTTTTTTCAGTCTGTCTGTGCTGATCTTCATTTTATTGCTTGCAATAGTGTACGATAGATCCTGGTCTGTTCTGATATGTATGTTGCTTTTATCACGTCAATTTCATTGTAGAGTTTATATGTCATTGGAAAGCAAGTTATTTGTTTATAATTTTTATTGTAGCTTGCAAGTTTACTCTTATGTAGGAGCATTGTTTTTCCTGTTATTAGCCAGGTTGCCATCAGTTTGGGGGTTTCACTCTGTATGATGTATCCAGTTTTTGATAAGTTTTCACCTCATGTTGTACATTGTATTCAAATTTCTACTGGTCATTTACGATGACACCCAGTAATTTTGAATGGTTTACTTGTTCTATTATGGTGCTATTGGCAGACAAGATAATGAATAGTGTTGTTTTGGTCAAAATATGTGTTTAGGGTGAAACTCAGTAATTTAGTTTTTTTAGGGTTTAGAAGTAGTTACAGATTACTTAGCCATGTTTCAATCTATAAAAAAATGTTGTGTAAGGTTATGAAGTTTACAGAGAAATTTGGCATAGAAGATTAGGATTGAGTCATTAACATATTGATCTATGGTAGTATTTTATGTAGCAGTATAGAGACAATTGATGAATATGTTGAAAAATATGGGGACTACTAGGGATCCTTGTGGAGCACCAGCACTTACTAGAAAAAAGGTGACGAAATAATTTTCCATTTCACTGCTTGTGATATGTTTGAGAGGTAGCTATGGAGCCATTATAGTGTAGAGCTGGTGAGCCCAAAAGATGAGAGCTTATGTAACAGTTTTTGGTGGGGCGCAGTATCAAATGTTTTTGACAAGTCTAAAAAGATTGTGGAGACTAGGCTTCTGTAAAAGGAAAAATATACTTTAAAAATAATCAAAACATGGTAGGTTCAGGTTAAGGCACTTTAATCTTGCAGCAAGGAGACAAAAACGTGCTAATACAGAGTTTGTCTAACTAGAAACAGGAAATGCTTACATTTTTATACACTTTCTAATAAGACATTGCCTACCAAGCTGACGTAGTGGATCACAAGTTCTGTCATCATTACTTCACAGTCATTGTTTTTACAATATTCTGCTGGTATCATCAATTTTTGTGAGAAACTTCCTAAGGAAAACTACGTGGCCTTGGCTACCACCGGTTAGATATATGCAATGTTACCATTCAAGGTACTATGGCTAATTTGAGCACAAGCAAGTAGTTCATTTCTCTAACAATCCTTTGTCTATATTATCTCTAAACCTCTACAGCTGCACATGTTCTCATACTTTGAACAGAGCTGATTGTTTAAAATCATTACATTTACAGAATATAGCATTGTTCATTCATTTTCTCCTGACCTAGCGATAACCACCTGCTTCTCAAGTACATTTCCAAAAGGCATAAACATGAATATTGCTGTGCTAGCAATTACTAGGTCAGAGGGCATCTTGCAAGTTTCAGAAAGCACACTGCAGTTTCAAAAAGCATCTTTTCAGTCTCATATGAAACTCAACTATATATAAAACAGTGCATATAAAATAGAATGAAAAACGTGTTAACTTATTTAGTTTCTAATTAGCATTTAAGCATACACACATTAATACATATTTTTCTGACATTTCCCCCCATTAATACTTTTTAATTCTATTCAAAAGAATAAACAGTTTGCTTCTTTTCCTAACCTCTTCCATTCAGGATTTGCAGTTAAGAAAGTCATTCAGTTTAAACTTATGAAAGTGTTTCATATTCCAACAATTCTTCAAGTTCAGTACCTTGATACATAGTCTCTGAAACTGATATATCTATAAATTCTTTGATTAACTTTTTCATGCAGGGGATACCACAACAAATACAAGCTCCTATTAGGAGCAATCCCACACAAATGGCAATCAAGATGTTCATTAGGATGGAACCCCACCCCCGAACAAATTCTGGAAAAAGTCTGTCAGAGGGTTTGGGCCTGGCTTGGTCATGGCTGACACTTGCTGTATTACCTCAAGGTGGTCGTTTATCTCATGTTGATGATCTGGTATATACACACAGCACTCTTCTTTGATTAAAGCACACGTACCACCCCTCGCCACTAGGGTGAAGTCAAGAGCCATTCAGTTCTGGAGCACTACAGTTCTCATAGTATTCAGTTCATCAGTTATCAGTTCAAGAGCAGAAAAGGTTGCATTACTCGTTACTTCGAGAAGTTTGGACAGTTTTCACAGCTCCCAAATCGATTTTACTGTGCCATATGCAGGTAATGTGCCTGCCCATGATATAACAGCATCACTCAGGTCCATGTGCGTCAGTTTGGTACCCACAGTATGATGGTCTTTCCATCCCACCTTGATCTGTCCCACCGGATTTTCAGGCTTTTTGACAGCTTTTTTGGCAACATCTCGGGTATTTTGAATATTTCCCTGAGGCAAAACTACAGTGTGTCATATGGCCGGGACCAGGTACCCCACAAAACAACTGCCGGACCAATTCTCAGGTAACCATTTATATGCTTTTTTACCACACACAAAATAATCCTCTTTCTTAGTAGTTACTTTGTTACAAAATGGCTGCCTTGCATGAAACATTTTCCTATCTATTACAGATAGTTGTTTAAAAAGTACAGGATTACGTTACACTCGGACAATAGTCTTATGCATGGACCCAAGAAATGAGTCATAATTTGAACTACAAGATCCACCCATTTTGTTTAGTTTGGTATAACATTTATAATGTACAGTCACATTGCACTTGCTCCAACCCACTTGGATTGTGTCATTCTTATAAAAACATACAATTCCCTTTTGTGTCACAGGCAAATACAGTGCTACCTTATCATATGCTTTAATAGCTACTGTGTCATAAACCAAATTTTCCCAGGTCTCGTTGACCCCTAGGGGGACTGCAGTCATTAATAACCCCCCATATGCTGTTGGTATGGCTGTGCAAATCCAGCAGTTTGAAACATTAAAAGTCTCAGCATACACACGTGTAATTGCCTGATAAGTGTTAAAGTGTGGGTGCCAGTCTATGTTCGGCTCATCACGTTTAATCAGTTCAACTTTTGTGGCAGGAAAAAGGAAAGGCCACAACAAAAAGAACAATGTTATCAGTATAACTACCAGAATAATCATGCAAGTTTTTTGAGGTTGTTCTGCATCTCTGTTTACTCTATACCTGGTCATTTTGGTCTCGTTGTACAACAGTAACAAGGTTTTTGTTCAGTTCAAAGTTCTTAACCAGTTTACAGTGTGTCAAATGAATCTAGGACGCTCGCTCCGCAATCTTGACTGCAGTGGGTGTCGACAGTAGTACCTAGTACGGCCCTTCCCACTTCGGAGAACTCCAGTTTTTTCTCTTCACTATCTTCACCCAGACCCATGCGCCTGGGGCTACTGCTGCTTCCGATGGCTTCATTTGTTCTTTATCTGAAACAGAATTTAACTGCAAAAGTTTGTTATTCAAAAATCGCCTCATATACTCTACAAGTGAATGGTCAGCCTCCTGCTCTGCAGGCATGAGAGGTTTCCATTGAGGTGTATAATATGCCCTCCCAAACAGAATTTCAAAATGAGTTAACCCTTTTGCATTTAGAACAGTTCTCATGCTCAACAGTGCCAGAGGTAAACAGTGCACCCAGTTCTTTTGTGTCTCACTGATCAATTTTCTAAGCTTACTTTTCAAGACCCCATTATGCCTGTCTACTAATCCTGCAGATTGAGGGTGGTATGCACAATGGTTTTTCAGCGATATCCCGAAATAGCGACTAAGTTGTTGTATAGTTTGATTTACAAAGTGTGTGCCATTGTCACTATAAATCTTTTCCGGTATGCCAAATCTAGGAATAATTTTTTTAACAAGGACTTTTGGAACAGTAGCTGCATCTGGATTTTTAGTTGGAAAAGCTTCCACCCATTTGGAAAACATATCTATAATGACAAGGCAGTACTTCTTATTTTCGCATTTGTTCAGTTCTATAAAATCCATACAAATAGTATGGAACGGATACGGTGGTATAGGGAAACTCCCTTGCTTAGGTTTTAATGCCCCTTGTGCATGATGCTTGTTACAAACATGGCATGCTGCACAAACATTTTTTGTATAGTTTGTAAATCCATACGTCGTAAACACTCGATTCACTAACTGTACCATCCCCCCTGTTGAGACATGGCACTGCCCATGGCTCAACAAAGCTGCATATCTAAACAAGTTAGATGGTAAGATCGGTTTCTTTTCTTTGGAGATGTACAGTCCCTTCTCAAGGATTGCTCCTCGTTTTATCCACTTCTGTTTTTCTACATTTGTAGTAAGTGTCTGCATTGTTTTCAACATTTCTAAGTCTAAAATCTCAGATGGTTGTAATTCCTCACTCAAAAGAAAAACTTCTGAAGCTGAAGCTGCTTGTTTTGCAGCTGTATCAGCCCTCGCATTACCTTTTGAAATTCTATCCTGTTGCTTGGTATGAGCTACACATTTGCAAATAGCTACTTTCTGAGGTAACTGAATAGAGTCTAATAAATCTAAAATAAATTGAGCATGGTTAATTGGTTTACCAGTAGATGTTATCATTCCTCTATTTTTCCACTACTGCGCAAAAACATGTACAGTAGAAAAAGCATACTGACTGTCAGTAAAAATGTTTACTTTCTTACCCTTTGCTAAGGTACATGCCCTTGTCAAAGCAATCAGTTCTGCTGCTTGTGGAGATAAGTTATGTGGTAAAGACTTTGCTTCTAAAATCTCGATATCAGAAGCTACTGCGTACCCCACTAGATTCTGTCCTGTAGGGCCACTCCTGCACGAGCCGTCCACATAGTATGTCACCTCAGCATCATCCAAGGGAACATCTGTAAGTTCTTTTCTAGGTAGTGTCTTTTGCTCAATCTCCTGCAGGCAGCAGGGCGGTTTGCCATCCGCAGGGGTTGGGAGCAAGGTTGACGGGTTTAAAGTTGTGCATCATTCAATTGTCATATGAGGTTGGCTCAACAGTATAGTCATACAGGAAAGATGTCTAGCAGGAGAAAGATATGCTACTTTTTCTTGCAGTAAAATAATTGCGGCTGCATGAGGCACTCTCAATGTGAGAGGGTGGAACAATACTACTGAGGCTGAAGCCTGCACTGCCATTGCAGCTGTGACTACTGCTTGTACACAGTGGGGCAAAGATCGCACCACTGGGTCTAACTGTGGTGAATAGTAAGCTATGGGGTGTTGTTTGTCCCCATGTTGTTGTGTTAACACTGATGTCATATAACCTTGCTTACAGTCTACAGTTTGGAAAAATTGCTTATGATAGTTTGGTAATCCTAAAACTAAGGAAGAACCTATCAGTTGTTTCAGTTTGCAGAAAGCTGATTCTGCTTCTGGTGTCCACTGTAATAAATCCTGTGCTGCCATCGGCTTTTTGAATATCAAGTTTGTCAGCGGAGCAGACTCCAAAGCATAGTTTGGTATCCAACTCTGACAAAAGTTAGTAGTACCCAGGAAGGACATCATTTCCTTCTTGGTAGTTGGTTTAGGTGCTTGTAATATTGCTGTTTTTCTGTCTTCATCTAATATTCTGCCTTCTTTGGATATTACATATCCCAGGTATTTAACCTGTTTCCTCCAAAGTTGCAGTTTGTTCTTGTTTACCTTGTGTCCTTGAATGGCTAAAAATTGTAATAATGCTATGGTATCCTCTCTGCATTCTTGCTGGGTGGGGGCTGCCAGCAGAATGTCGTCTACATAAAGTAGAATCTGACTACCTTTCGGTGGGATAAATCCCGCCAGGTTACTTGCCATTTCTTGTGCGAATATTGTTAGACTTTCACAATACCCCTGTGGTAGTCTTGTATATGTATACCGTTTCCCCTGAAATGTAAATGCAAACCAATATTGGCTGTCTGGGTGTATCGGTATTGAGAAAAATGCATTACTAATATCTACCACAGAAAAATACTTCTGTTGAGGTTTTAAATCATTCAATAAAGTGTGCGGATCTGGCACCATAGGTGCCCTGGGTATAACTGCGTCATTCACAGCTTGTAAATCTTGAACCATACGCCACTCCCCGTTTGCTTTCCTAACAGGAAATAAGGGTGTATTACATGGTGAATCAGGAGATTCTATTAAGACTCCTTCCTTAAGTAAGGCTGCTATTATAGGTTTGATTCCTATTTCTGCATCCTTCCTTAAGGGATACTGTCTTTTTTGAGGTCTAAATGCTGATTTTGGTGTAATAGTAACTGGTCCTGCTGTACAAATAAGTCCTACATCTGATTTCCCTGTTGACCAGAGAGTCTCTGGTATGTCTTGCAAGGCTTTTTCCTCTTCCTCTAGTAAGAGTGCTACTCAGCTATCCTCACTTGCCTGTGAGTGCACAGCTGGGTGTGTTTGTGTTATACAATTCAATTTCTGCTTCTGTACTCCTTGTTCAGAGAGTTCCAACTCTGTCTGTTTTTCCCACCTTGTGACTTTTTCTCCTAGGTCTGCCCACTTCAAATTTCTATATTTAGTTAAACTTACATGTGGTAATCGATTAGATTTGTAAAGTGCTAGGAATTCCTGGGGCAATGAACAGCTTACTACACTGTTTCCTTCTGTGTCCCAGTACAAATTTCGTAATACTAACCTATTAGCATGGTTTTTAAACAGTTCTTGCTCATATTCTTTATCAGGTCCTGGTCTGCTACAGTAATATAGAGTGCAATGTAACAAATGCTGTTTATCAGTGTCAAGGGAGGGAGATTTACTGATGGCTACATTCATCAGTTCTTCAGTTACTGCCCCTGGACCAGTCGTAACTAAGTCCTGGCTGTACCAATAAAATGTTTCCCCCTCCGGTCGCACTACAAACGTATCCATTTGTCGCTTTGCTTCCATACTCTGCATAGTTGGAACTACGGCTATGCCAAATATCTGCATTAAATCTCTGCCCAAGAGATTCACTGGGCATTTTGCAGAAACAACAATTTTGCTTTTCTGGGTCATCCCTGAAACAGGGTCAGTTATCGCTATGTTGTGGGAGAGTGGCTCCCGATACAGCTGCCCATTAGTTGCTTTCACTAATATGTAGTCCAATGATTCTGAATTTGCTGGTAGTTTGGAAGGATGTATCAGGGTCCGTGAAGCCCCTGAGTCACACAGGAATTTGACTTCCCTCCCCTCTACCAGACGTGTAACTTCCGGTTTTGTGTCTGCTAAGTAGAGCTCTAAGCTCAGTAATGCTAAGTCCAAAATTTCATTTTCTTCATTATCTATGAATTCATGTACATCCTCTATTCCCTCTGTCACATCCTCTACTCTTTCTATCACATTTACATTTGTCTTTTCTTGTTTATTCTTATCCAGTGATTCCTGACTATCCTATAGTCATTCCTCACCCTCCTTATCTTCCGCGGTTACCTTCTTATTTAGCCTACAATCCCTTGCCAAATGTCCCTTTCTCCCGCATTTGAAACATTCACCCCTTTTCTTTCTTTCTTCAAAGTCTTCTGATCGTTTATCAGACTGTTTGTTTCCCTGGGTATTTTTCTTACCCTTCTTCCCAGTTTGCACTACAAAGACTTCTGATCTGTCTTCTACTGCAAATACTTTTTCTTTTTGCTATTAAAATGCCTTTTGGCATGTCTTGCATATTCAAGTAATGACTGTAATCTACTTGTTCAATGATCTACCATGTGCTTTGTAATAAAGCTGCTAATGGGCGCAATACTGCCTTTTAAAATGCATTCTTTAACTGTTGCTCATATGGGGAATCATGTGTTTGATCTTCAGGTACCTGCATTCCACAATGGTTATTAAAACATTCTAATAATCTGGCATAATATCTATCAACAGTTTCACCTTCTTATTGTATGCATTGATTAATGCAAGTCCAATCAGCCCTAGGCTTCCACTTCTCAGAGATTCGGTCTGTCAGACCTTTCACTCTGCTGTCCAGTTCTGCGTTACTATGTGGGAGTGGTCTGAGCTCTGCGTCACGGGGATTCCAGTTGCCAGTGATCATGTGCCAGTCTGGACCTACAATTTGTCTAACTACTTTTTCTACTTCCTCTCCATTCAAATGGTAACTTAACCTCATGCCCTGTAAGTCTTCTAAGAATTTTCTAAAATTAACTTTTGGATGGGGAATTCCCTCTGTGGCTTTCCGGATGTCTTCCGGTGTCCACGGTCTATATACTAGAAGAGTCGGATCATGTCCTGCCTGCGGATTTGGTACTTCTATGAGTGGACATATCTCTTCCTCACTCATAGCTCGTGAATTTCTATTTATTTCACACAGTTCAATATCCCCTCTTAGGTTGCGTGCTCGAGACCTGGTCTCGATAGGATCCCTGACAAATGGTTTTGATTTTGCAGGAACAGCTGGGTATAGCGGCGGTGGAAAAGCTTGTCAACTCGCTTCATATTCTGGTAAGGGAAGCGGAGGGGGAGGAGGAGGGGCTGTTGCTATTACCAAGTTATTATCTTCTTTATCTAAGAACATTGCTTTTGAATTTTTAATCTTTTGTTCCCTACGGTTTGCTTCCTCAAGTCACCTGTGTGCCTGAGGGACTCCTAATTATTGTTGCTTTTTTAGCTGACCTTCTACATCTGTCTTAAGTTGTCTAACAAGTTTAATAAGTGAAGATTTATCTAAATTACCATCAAATTTGTACTTATCAACCCATTTCGTATAATACTTAACATTATCGGCACGCTGTAATTGCATATATTTCGCGTCTTCGGTTAGGGGCGGGTCTCGGGAACTTTTCGTGCACTGATTTCCCATGTTACCTTAGCTAAGTTAAAAATTGTTACGTAACCCTTCTTATCACGTGGTACCATGATTTTACACCTTTTCACAGTTTATCTAGAATAATTGTCTACCTGTTCTGTTTCCCTGATCTATGACAAGACAGCAATCTTTTTGTCCCTGATCTGCACATGCAAATCTTCCTGACAAAACAGTACTGTAACAAGTCCCTGATCTAAAACAGAAAACAGGTAAATTCTTCCTTACCTGACCCTCCGTGAATTGATCCACCGGAACGTTGACTCGTCCTCCAATCCCAGATCAGAAACAGTGGCTGGCCTCTTTCGAACAACAATTTAGTCGGAGGTCTTTCAAGACAGAAGAGCCGATGTGGCCACTTCTCCGTATGGGTACATGCCACCGGGCCCAATTCTGACCTGGGCCTAAAGTGATAGGTACTTTCCGGTCTGAAGGACCAAACTGTAAAAGGAAAAATATACTTTAAAAATGATCAAACCACGGTAGGTTCAGGTTAAGGCACTTTAATCTTGCAGCAAAGAGACAAAAACATGCTAATACAGAGTTTGTCTAACTAGAAACAGGAAATGCTTACATTTTTATACACTTTCTAATAAGACATTGCCTACCAAGCTGACGTAGTGGATCACAAGTTCTGTCATCATTACTTCACAGTCATTGTTTTTACAATATTCTGCTGGTATCATCAATTTTTGTGAGAAACTTCCTAAGGAAAACTACGTGGCCTTGGCTACCACCGGTTAGATATATGCAATGTTACCATTCAAGGTACTATGGCTAATTTGAGCACAACCAGTAGTTCATTTCTCTAACAATCCTTTGTCTATATTATCTCTAAACCTCTACAGCTGCACATGTTCTCATACTTTGAACAGAGCTGATTGTTTAAAATCATTATATTACAGAATATGACATTGTTCATTCATTTTCTCCTGACCTAGCAGATAATGACCTGCTTCTCAAGTACATTTCCAAAAGGCATAAACATGAATATTGCTGTGCTAGCAATTACTAGGTCAGAGGGCATCTTGCAAGTTTCAGAAAGCACACTGCAGTTTCAAAAAGCATCTTTTAGTCTCATATGAAACTCAACTATATATAAAACAGTGCATATAAAATAGAATGAAAAATGTGTTAACTTATTTAGTTTCTAATTAGCATTAAGCATACACACATTAATACATATTTTTCTGACAGCTTCCATAATTTCTATGGATGTTGACAGACTTAAAATTCAGTAAAGCAATAGGTGTACTGTGATGAGGATGGAAGCCATGTTGGGTTAAAGACAGAAGTTGGCCATTTATTAGATAGCTGATATTTACTTATAAATACATTTTTCTAATATTTATATAGTGGAAATGAGATGGCAATTGGTCTGTTGTTTGAAAGATCAGTACTGATTCCACCTCCGTGAAGTGGGATAATTAATATTTTCTATATAGAGAGAGGAAGTTATTTTCAGATCAGGATCAATTTACCATAATTAATGCTAGCCACTTCAGACATAATTTAAATATCTTGTTTTCTGACTTGCTTGCTTTTCTCAGTATAGATTGATAATACGCTTACTCTTCTAAAGAGGCTACTGTTTACTTTCTATTTAAATAAATCTAATCTGAAAATATCAGAATAATTTTTAACATAAGATTTATATAATGACAGTTAAGCAGAACATTTAACTGAGAATGGGATAGAATTCTAAAGCTCCATTATACAACACTCAGGGGAGTATATTAAAGGTAGCACAGTAAAAATGTGGCAGAATTCTTCTGTTTCTATTTGTCAAGTTTTGCTTAGCTCTGATGAACTAGAAATAAACATTGAGAGTTGCAAATTAAGCAACGCAAAGCTAGTGTGGCCCTCTCAGGTGAATAAGAATGATAATAGTTTTTTGAAGGGAGGTTTGATCATATTTAAGTTGTTAAGCTGTAGACCACAGACTACATGTGCTGTTCAATATCACACGAATGTAGAAGGCAGTCATTAAGAGAAGTGCACTCTTCAGTATGGGGAAGCTACTGCTTCCACAGTTTTAATATAAGCCTCAAGTATAAACACATACTTTTTGTTTATTGTTTCTTTGTTTTTTAATTATCTGCATATATCTGCATATATCTTCTGACTGGAATAGTTTCATAAACATTTGTTACTGCATCAAGGTGAAAAAGTAATTTGTGGCCCAGCCTACTCATGCTTATACAAAGATATGCTAATACACACATACTGTAAATATATAAAGACATTCTCAGGAGTCAACAATAACGTAGATGTTGGAATTCTCCATTTCCGTCTATGACCCACCAATAACTAAATCTGCAACAGATCATCTCTTTCCAGTGGAGTATTTCTGTATTATAGTATTACCAATCATGGTCTAATTAAAAACTATTGTTATTGTTCTGTAACATCAAGTGGTTGACATAGTGTTCTTTTCTTTAATTCTGTTTGACATCTCCTGTAGAATAAAGTAATAAGGCCCTGACTAATACCTGTAGGAGCTACTATAGGGCAATGGAGGAATGATGAGGCTTTTCCTGTTTGCCTGTCTTGGTGAGACGGACAGAGTGGCATGCTAATGAGGACAGTCCATGTCTGTACCTCTGATGAGATAGAGGGTCAGAATAGCATACACGCTAGATGAGCAAGTGGGACTTGAGTATAATTGCCACCTCAGGGATGAGAGGTGAGATACACCCAGACCATGTCTCATAGCAAGCAGTGGTCTATCTAGAAGTACTGCCATATAAGAGGTAGGGTCTTCACCTATATACCTGTCAGCACTAATAGGGAGCCACAGTATGATGACTGCTTCCCAACAGCTCTACTTCCTAAAAATGGAAGCATGGTATAGCCCCAGCTCTTTCACCTGAGAACTAGGACCTCAACCAGCAATGGAAAGGGCCAAGACATATTCTATTATGGTGGGGGGATCTGAGAGATAGATAAGGGCTAAAATAACCAAAGCCAGTTATGACTTCATATCCAAATAGTAGTAACAGTTGCACTTAAGGTACAAATGACTAGCCTGTAGAAAAACAAAAAAAATGAACATTTGACTGCATAATTGAAGCTAGTTATAGCATGCTGAAACTCCAGTTTTATTTATTTTATTTTATTTTGTTTTGTTTATCAGGTTTGTCCAACTGGTTTTAGTCAAAATCAGGATCAAACACAGGATTGGTTAAGAAGAGGTGAATTTAAACCAAAAGACAAAAGGTTAATATTGGCAGCCCAAGATAGTGTACTACATACACATTGGTTTACAAAGTCCACTGAATATGTGGGAGAAACAGACAAATCTAGGTTTTTAAAACAAAATTGGAAACAGTCGCACATCTTGTTGCTGGTTGTGACATACTAATGGCAGAAGGACTGTATCCTGAAAGGCATAATAATATGACAAGACTATTGCATTGGGGATTGTGCAAACACTGTAATACTGAAGTAGCTGAAAAATACTGTAAACATGAGCACAAAGCATTATAGAAAATGATGAATTTTATATCACATGGGATCACCCATTACCAACAGTTCAAAAATAGATGTGAGAAAACCCAGCTATAGTAGTCCATAAAAGGAATACAAAAGTAGCATTGATCACTGAAATGGCTACACCCAGTGACTACAGTGTCTTATGTACAGAGAGACATAAAGTCATAAAATACCAAGATTTACAGGTAGAAATGAGGGCAATGTGGAAGAAGGATACCCAGAGAGTTCCAATAGTAGTAGGAGCAATGGGTCTTCTAAAAAAGAATTTACAATCGTGCTACATGTTACCGATACATGTAAGTCCATATGAATTACAGAAGGGGTCATTCCTGGGCACATTGCAGGTGCTGCAAAGAGCACTTCTGGCTGAAATCAATGATTGAAATAATACTAAGTTTATGAACTTTAATCATACTTAAACTTAGGAATGGGGTCCATTCCTGTCATGATATTAGAAACCCAAAAGACTTAACAGCATTAAAGACAGAGGTTGGCATAATGCTTAAGGTGTTTATCTTATAGACACAAAATGCAGGGTTTGATTCTCACATTGGGTAATTGACAAGGCTTAAAATGACTCCTTAGGGCAGTTAACCTACTACTAATATTTGAACTATATTGCATTTCGGCTTTACTAGAAAAGTTCACCCAGATTCTGCCACAACTTGCTGTGAGGAAAACGTTAGTTTGTTTTTGCTTTCTTGTATTTTGTATTACTTTATTGCCTTCTTCTATTCTGTATATCATCATTTGTTTTCTTTACACTCCCCAGGATTCATGAAACTCTGCGCAAGAGTAAGACTATTCTTGCACGGAGTGGTTCGTGTCCATTTAGAATAGCAGCACACCTTGCATATGCATGAAGGCACACTGCTGTTTAATCTAAACGGACACAAACCATGAATGAGTGCAAGGGGAGTGTGTCAGTAGTGCCTGCACATGTAACATCCCCCTTTCGCTCAGAAAGTGCTGTACACTACTTTGTGACACAGACGAGTGTCAATGTATATATTAGACCTTGGCTCTAATATTATATACTAAACAAGTATCTGCAGACACTGAAATGTAAGCAGCTAAAATTTCAGTGTCCATGAACACTGAAATAAAAAACAAAACAAAACACAAACACACCTAGAAGGCAGCAGACTTCAAGTGCACACCCTCAAATGTATGCACTTTTGTCCTACATGCATGGAAGCAGTAGGGCGAGAGGAAATCAATAAAAATACAAAAAAATTCATTTTTTTCATTAAATAAATCCAAAATTTAAGCGGTGCACAGCTTGTTTTGTCCTTGGATATATGTGTGTGTATTCCTATCCGATATGTGTGTGCAAAGCATGAATGGTGTGCAATGTGCTGTGTGTGCGCAGAAGTCTGCGACTGACAGATATGTATAGTCCACTGTTATTGTCAGACATGGGCTTCATTTCTCTAAGTGTGGGACCATGCCCAGTATGATCTTCTGTATTTTGTTGTCAGACATGGTCTTCATTTCTCCAAGTGTGGGAGCATGCCCAGTATGACCTTCTGTATTGAATGTGTGAATCCATTACAGGTTGTACTCCAGTGCAGGAATGTGTGTTCTACACCTACAGCTAGCAACCTGTTTATGCAGGATATCTGTAGATAGGTTGACAATATGGAGTCACAATGGGCAAAGGATAGTGGGATACTGCAACTATTGTGTCTGTGCTGCTTGTGCTACATGGTTTTGGTGTTAGCAGAGATATTCAGACATATGTACTGTTTTACACTGTGATGTATTATGTCATCAACTACTGACAGATATACTTAGTTGCTCACAGTAATTTCCTGGGGAATACAAGATGAATGAAGCTGTGTCCAGTATTGTGGTCTGCAGCCTATATATTTTTGCACACTCATGCCATTCTGGAGGGGGATCCACAGACACTTGCTGATAGGTCTGTGTAAATGGTCCAGCACCTCGGTACTGTGGTGGCTGAGGAACCCCTGCTTGTACATCTATCGACGTGAAAGAATGGCCGTATCCTGCTGTGGCAATACCTCTCAGCTGTACAGATTCACACAGGTTAACCAGAAGCAAGGCTCATATATCTGGTCAGTTCCCCTTCACATTGTGGTTTATGAGCAGGTTTGCAGCCACCCATTACTGGGTTTGCAGGCAGGGGTAGTATGGACACACACTAGAGTTTCAGACTTCACACACTCCATGGCATCCATGCTTCTACACCCCCCCTCCGTTATTCTATCCTCTTCCTAACATTATGCGAGTTATATCTGATAAGTATCACTATAGTTGTCCCTTCATCCCAGCTGTATTTAGGGCTTGGTCCACATTTCATGCAGTAGGACATGGTAGCCATGCTACTGGGATTTGTCGACATGGCCTTGCATGTGTGTCCTGTGGACTGTGTTATGTTGTTAATTGGGACCCCATGAGATAACATACATTGGCAGTACGGGTGAGGCACAGGCCTTTGACAGAGGACCGTAGGGCATTTGGTAGTGATGCAGGCCATCTGTAGCAACCCAGTGCATTCTGTCACTCCTACAGTCCCAGGCTGCAAGCCACTGGATTCCCCTGGGATGACAGAGTAGGTGTGTGAGGTGTTAATGGCAATAGTTCCTGTCCTTATTAATCCATTGGTGTGGATGCTGGCAGGGTGCTGCTTACAACTAGGGACACACCTGCATGGGACACCTCTCTGTGGGTATTCCCATACAGAAGTGGGGGTCATACTGTACTCATTCCCAACAGCAGGGATATGACCTGCGATGAACCTGTGGCTGATGATGGGGTGAGCTGAGTGCATGTGT
Organism: Protopterus annectens; assembly: GCF_019279795.1. Lineage (NCBI taxonomy): Eukaryota > Metazoa > Chordata > Ceratodontiformes > Protopteridae > Protopterus > Protopterus annectens. The sequence continues at coordinate 368,810,812 of NC_056727.1, read as the reverse complement.
GATATGGAAGCTTCTTGCAGCTGACTCTCAGATATACCTGGGACATTCCCCTTATACTGGCTTGTGCGGAGACATCAGTAGTTTCTCATTACTTCATAGCTGTGCCTTTTGTGGTCTGCCAGTGTTTGGCCAGACTACATCAGTATTCCATACTACATAGACAACTAATGTGCTGCAAACCTGTATGCACAATTCCAAAGGTGTGTGCATTTGACAGTTACATCGTATATACTCTGTCTAGGGTACTTCCAGCTGTTTACTGTGTGTATGTCTGGGCCCACATTCACGGCATGTCCATCTTTCAGATGGTGACAGATATTACATCCGAACAATGAGTATGGATGACTGCTGGATTGGGTCTTGCTGGGATGCATTGTGGTTGGCACTGCAGTTGTCAGAACATGGCCCTATCATCAACAGTACTGGCCATAGGCAACCGGGACACAACCCTCCACGCCTACATGCTGACCACTTCCACACAATATACAACACACAACAACCTAACACACAGAGCCCTGCATATTGTACATGTGCAACACTCTATCCTGCTAATTGGGCCAGCTCAGGTAATCTGTGCTCCACTGTTATTAAACCCACATGTACATGTTACTACATTTCTACATAGGGTTGTGGGTGGGGGTACACCTGACAACTGTAAACATTTGCTATGACAGTACTGGTATTTCAGGTACTCTGTTGGCATGCATTTTGTTTTGTATTCTGACCTATCACGCAGACTAGAGGCATGTCAGTGGAGTACAGATCTCAGGTTTTATTGGCCTACATTTCGGTTTCGGACTTCTTACCCTTCAAAACTAACATCCAACTGCCTGACCTGTTGTAGTCTGTCTGTGTAGGTCTGGAGGTGGGCTATTCTCCATTGCCATCAATTGGAGGCCTTATCACAGCCTTTCTTTGTGGTCATCTACACCTGTCCTTCTGGCTGAGACTGTTGTTGGGTATGCAAGCCTCACTGACATGCATGTGTGTGTCCTGTGGACACAAATTTGGCCCACCACATGTCCTGCAGTGGGATTTGTGACCTTTTCTAGTACTGCCTACTTTGTTGACACCAGTATTTGTTATAGGTTCATAGGTAGGTACTAGGCTATTGGCTCTAGGGCCTATATAAGCCTAGACAAAATGGTACCCTGGCTTTCGCCAGCCAAGAAAATTATTTTCCTGTGCCTCTGTCAAGCAGAGCCACAGAAGTGATCCCTGGGGTGAATTTCCTATTTCCCATTCAATCATCAAGATTTTTCTTGAAGAGTGCTAATGAGGAGCTCTGCTTGACATAGATAGACAGTCTGTTCCAGAGTATGGGAAGTCTCTGGGACAGGAATCTATCCCTCCAGCATGTTCTGTTTATTGTGGTGACAAGGTTTAGGTCCCTAGAGAGTGTAGCTCGGAGGGATTGGGATTTCTTTAAGTGGAGCATGTCCAACAACTCTGGGTTTGACATAGCTTTGTATGTTAGGCAGAGATTGGCTCTGACTATGCAATATGCGACGGAGTAAAGCTGGTGTTTTTTGAGACGGTCGGTGTAGGGCATCTGTTTGAGGCCAGTAATCCTCTTTGTGAGATATTTCTGCGGCCTTTCCAGTTGTTGTAGATTTTGTGAGGTACATACCAAAAGGGTCATTGTACTCTATAATGGGTCTAAGGAGTGATGAGTAGAGGGGAACAATGACCTCTTTTTTTCTGGATGAGAAACCCTTTGTGATGAGGTGTGCCATGTAGAAGGATTTCCTGACTACTGTGGCGATATGATTATCAAAGGAGAGACTACTGTCCACCTGTGTCCCAAGGTCTCTTATCATACTTTCTGTGTTAAGTAGACTACCGCCTATGTGGTAGTTCATGGGTATAGAGATTTTACCAAAGGGGATAACAATGCACTTTTTGGCATTGAGCGTGAGGTCATGGCTTTGACACTAGGCATCTGTCTCTGTGAGGCCCTTTTGTAGGATGTCAACACCGTTAGGAGTTTCGATTATGGCTCCTAGTTTGCAGTCATCTGCGAACTTAGTTAGCAAAAAAACCTTCTGTGTTAGCCTGTACTTCAGAGAAGTAGATACCAAACAGGAGAGGACCCAGGACTGAATCCTGTGATACTCCACTTGTCACTGGTCTGAAGTCGGATTTGGAGTCTGCTACTTTCACAGTGTGGGTTCTGTCAGGGAGCCAGTTGGCAACCCATCTTGTGACATAGGGATTTATACCTAGTTTAGTGGGGGGTGGTGTTGAAAGCCTTGGTGAGATCTAGATAGGATGTGTGAACCACCATACCCTCATCTACGGCTTTGGTGACTGCTTCAAAGAAGTCTATCAGGTTTAGGAGACATGATATGCCTTTTACAAACCTGAACTGTGTGGGGTCCAGAGTTTGGAGATTACCAATTTCTTTTTCTATGAGTTCCATGATGATACATTCCATGGCCTTGCAGACCAGGCTTGTCAGGCTAATGGGGCGTTAGTTCCCAGGATCTGTTGTGGCTCCCCCTTTGTGGAGTGGGATAACCATCATGGTACACCATTCAATGGGCACAAAGCCTGAGGTGAGGCTATGATTGAACATAGTACTTAGGTGGGGTGCCAATTCATTCTGTAGTTCATGTAGAATGCAGCCTGGGATGTTGTCAGGTCCCATGGATACTGTGTTCTTGGCTTTGGAGAGTGAAGTTTTTAGCTGTGCAGCCGTGATTACAGGATCTTTGCATTCTTCCGGTATAGAGATGGGCCCTTTAGGGGGTGAGAGGGGGGTAAAGTTAGCACTGAACCTATCTGCCAGGATGTTGGCAATATCAGTTGTTTCTGTAAATTTAGTGCTATTGTGTTGTAACTCAGAGCAGATCTGAGTGTTGCTATTGAGATTCTTGACATAGCTATACAATGCTTTGTGGTTGTCTTTAGAATCAGTGGCGATTTTGTTTTCATAACTAGCTTTGGAGGATTTTATGAGGGATCTCAGCTACTTACTGAGGCTGACCAGGGAGTTCCTCCAATCATGTAATTTTACTCTTTTTTGCAACAGTTTCTTTCTTCTGTTGTAGAGTTTGTTTATGGCAGAAGACCACCAGATTGGCTTCCTTTTTTGGAGGATAACATCTTGGTTCTGTTAGGGATATCACGCTCCATGCACTCGTGTAAATGCTTATAAAGTGCATTTGTGTAGGATTCAGCAGTTGTATCTCTATTGTCCATCTGCATGGGTGTTGTGAAGTTTGCCACTTCTGTCTTAAGAAGCGTGAAGTTGGCTTTGGAGACATTTTTTACTGTTGTTTCCCGAATGGGGGGGTGAGGGCGGGATGCGGATGTCTAGGGTGATTAGCTTGTGGTCGGATCTGACCAACGAGGAATTGACCTCTGGTGTGGAATACCAGTTGCCCATGTTGGTAATGTCCAGGTCTAGCATATTGTTGCCCCTGGTAGGGGTGTGGATAAGTTGATCCAAGGCATTGGAATTTATGAATTCCAGAAAACTTTGAGCAAAAGAGTTGGTACATGAGTAGTTTTCCCAGTTAATGGTGGGGTAGTTGAAATCACCCATTATTAGGGTGTTAGGTTGTACCCTAATATTTTCCAGTGTATCAAGAAATGAGGAGTGGGAATCCTGGGGCATGGTGGGGGGTCTGTATCAAGCTACAATTTGGATTGTTGGACTTGGATAATCTCAGATGCATTATGCTGAACAACTAGCTTGGAGGTGTGAACATCCTTAATGAATATGGACACGCTTCCACCTTTAGTGTTTCGGCCTGGGTTAGGTGGCCATAAGGTGTGGTATAAATTATAGCATGGTAATGCAGGGGTGCTCTCTGGAGCTTTGGACCAGGTCTCTGTCACTGCACAGATGTCGATGTTCTCCATTTTAAGGAGTGCCTCGAGTGAGGGCATTTTGAGGTTTAGACTTCTAACATTGAGTAGCATTACCCTCAGGTTTTGCTTGCTTGTACCTGTTATGGTGGTGAATTTGTCATTTGAACCTTGCCTAGAAAAGGTACTATACGGGTGGCAAGAGCCTTTGCCAGTATCTGGAATCATGAGGGTGACAGATGCAGGCTATCTCTGGCAAAGCATCGTGGTCTGTCGATCATGTCATCCCAGGCAGACAGATAATGGATTCCCTTAGAATGACACCAAAAGTTTAGCCAATTGTTGAAGTCAATCATTTTGTCCTTGTATTGTGGTATCATTCTGGGTGAAGACAGGATGCTACTCAGGGCTAGGGTCATACCTGCCTGGGCTACAAGATTGGAAAGCTCATCCATGTCTCTTTTCATGTAGTCCAGGGAGGTATGTCTCAGGTCATTCACACCAACATGGACAATGACAGAGTCATATTTGTACTTGTTGTGGAGTGACCTGAGTGCGTGTATTATGTGGTGGATCCTGACACCCGACAGGCAGCTGACAGTAACTTTCTCCTTGTTTAGCCTGGCGAGTGGAACATCAGTGTGTCTAACTATAAAGTCACCTATGACTAGAGAGTGTTGGATACATTGTTGTGCCTAATGGGCTGTAGTTGAGTGCCACACTGAATTTGTGGGCTATGTGTTATTTGGGTTTTGTTGGAGGGTGGAGGTTGCTTGCATTTCTGCCTTGGAGGTCTCGGTTGTTTGGGCAGATTTTTATTAAGAGCCTCCGTGAATGTAGGCATGTGTTTTGTGCTTCTATGTGCGTTTTTTTAGTGGTGTAGGTTTTGAGGGACTATGTGATGAGTGTGGTGTGGTGCAAGTGTTTACCTTCTCCTCTTGCCTGTCTAGTCCAGTCTTCGATGAAGAGAGCTTTTCTTCCAGTTTGGCTATATAAGTGCATCTCTCACATGTTGTAGTGTTGGGTGGTAGGAGGAGAGGGTTTTCTGTGTACATGAGGCAATTGCTGCATTGCCTCAAGATGCCCAGATTCATCAGGTAGACAGGAGAAAACACCTGGAGCTGACCTTTAGACATGCCTGGATAGGTGCTTCTTTATTAAGTACTAAAAACTGTTTTCCTCTAGACAAGTGAGGAAAGTTGAGTGCTGTAGCTTATTTAGTGCTTACAATGAGTTCTGAACAAGTGCTGAGCTCAAAGAAACAGATTTGAGTGCTAAAACTAAAAAGCTGGCTAGTTGTAAGGGAAAATTTGAAAAGCAAACTTTATGGTGCCAGGAATAGTTTAACCCTAGTTAAGCGGGGGGGGGGGGGGGCTCAGGAGCTTACAAACAGTCCTGGATACAACAAATCTGTATTTGGACTAGACTTGTTACAGGAAAGGGGGGAAACAAGCTTTGAATTTTTTTCAGTAAAGTGGAAATGAAGAAAGCTGGAACAGAAGTTAATTCAAGGTTAAGAATATGAGTGGGTTGGCCTTCACAAATGCTCTCTCTCTCTATTGAATTGAATGAACTAATGACATTAGACTGGGAGGAGTGTCCCAGATCAGATATACAGTATGCACAAGCAACTGCAACCACATTAGGGAGGGGGTGGTAAACTATTATAGCTACTAGCTGTAGCCACTAAATGAAAGTTTTAAACAGATCAAGGAGCAAGCAGACTCTAGAGAATGTTTTTAACTGCAAACAGACTAGACTAGAACACAGAAACCTAAAAAAATCAAAAATGCACAGAAAAGTATGGATAGACCACTCACAAACAGAAGATACAACTCTCAGTATGAAAAAGCAGTTTACAGTTAAGTAATTCAGTAAACATGCAGTTAGAGTAATGAAACAGTATCTAGCAATGAAAAATACAGTTAAAACAGTATAAAACAGTACATAAATGCAGTGAAACAGTAAAAAAAGCTTTATAACAGTGCAAAATGTAGTAGAGTAACTGTATAGCACAATTATAAGCATTACAGAAGTGCAATTCAATGAAATAAGTGTAAGAAATAACATATTCTGCTCTTGGAATCTTAAGGAATTCCCGCTTAGTTTCTGTAATGAATTAGGTTCATAGGTAGGTACTAGGCTATCTGCCCTTAGGCATTTATAAGCCTAGCCATAATGTGTTGGCTTTCACAGCCCCCTTAGATTAGTTCCTGTGCCTCTGTCCAGCAGAGTCACTGAAGTGATCCCTGGGGTAAACTTTCTGTTTCCCATCCACTCGTCAAGGTTTCTCTTGAAGAGTGTTAGTGAGGAGCTCTGCCTAATGTAGATTGGAATATTCTTCCAAAGCATGGGAAGACTCTGGGACAGGAATCTATCCCTCCAGCATGTCCTATTTATTGTTGTGGTGAGGTTTAGATTCCCTAGAGCTTGTGGCTAGAGGGGATAAGGTTTTCTTTAGGTGGAGCATGTCCATCAATTCTGGGTTGGACATGACCTTGTATGTCAGGCAGAGATCACCACTGAGTAGGCGGCATGCAATCGAGTACAGCTGGAGTTTCTTCAGTCGAGCTGCATAGGACATCTGTTTGAGGCCAGTGATCCTCTTGGTGAGGTACTTCTGTGGTCTTTCCAGCTGTTGCAGGTGTCTTGTAAGGTACATCCCAAATGGGGCATTGTACTCTATGATGGGTCTGATGAGTGATGAGTAGAGGGGTACAATGACCTCTTTTGATCTGGATGTGAACCCTTTTGTGATTAGGTGGGCCACATAGAAGGATTTTCTAACCACTTTGGCAATGTGATTATCAAAGGAGAGATTACTATCTACTTCGGTCCCCAGATCCCTTATTATGTTTTCCATATTTAGGGGACTGCCACCTATGTGGTAGTTTGTGGGTACTTTGTTTTTTCCAAAGGGGATGACTATGCACATTTTGGCATTTAGCTTGAGGCCATGATTTTGACACCAGGTATCCATCTCAGTGAGACCCTTTTGGAGGATGTCTGTCAGCCGGAGAGTCAATTATAGCTCCTAGTTTGCAGCCATCTGCGAACTTGGTCAGCCATAGTCCTCCTGTGCTTGCCTGTATCTCTGAACAGGAGGGGTTCTAGGACTTAGTCCTGTGCAACGCCACTTGTAACCAGTTTAGAGTCGGACCTAGCTCTTGCAACTCTCACCATGTGGGTTCTGTCCATGAGCCAGATGGCAACCCATCTTGTGATGTAGGGGTTTATGTTCAGGCTGGTGAGCTTGTCTATAATACCAGAATGGGGAATGGTGTTGAAGGCCTTTGTGAGGTCTAGGTAGGCTGTGTGTACCATCTTTCCCTCGTCTATAGCTTTGGTAACTGTCTCAAAGAAGTTCACCAGGTTTAGGAGGAATGATCTGCCCTTAACAAAGTTGAACTGGGTAGGGTCCAGTATTTGGAGGTTCCCAATGTCTCTCTTAATGAGTTCCATGATGATGCGCTTCATAGCCTTGCAGACCAAGCTAGTCAGGCTTATAAGGTGATAGTTCCCAGGGTCTGTTGTGGCTCCACCTTTGTGGAGCAGAATAACCGTTGCTGTGTGCCACTCTATGGGTACGTAGCCTGTGGAGAGGCTGAGTTTGAACAGTGTGTTTAGATGAGGGGTTAGTTCATCTTTAAGCTTGTGTAGGACGTGGCCTGGGACACCGTCCGGTCCCATTCATGCTGTGTTTTTGGCTTTGGAAAGGGCTGTTTTAACCCGATTGTCTGTGATTTCAGGGGCTTTTTTTGGGGGTGAGAGGGAAGTGAAGTTTGCATTGAACCTGTCTGCCAGGATGTTGGCATTATCGGTCGGTTCAGTGTATTTTGTGCCATTTTGCACTAACTCTGAGCAGATCTGAGCATTGCCACTTAGATTCTTCCTTTTTTTGTTTTTTTTTGTTTGAAACCCGGTGCACAGCAGGCACACCCATTGAGGCAATGTAAATATTGCTAGGCAGCTTCAGACACAACCCCTTCCTTAGCTGTGCTTAGCTAAGGGCAAACACAGGCCACTGTGCTCCAATAAGCTTGCAGCAGTCATGACACTCTCCCTCATGAGGTCATCTAGCTCTTCGGCATAGACCATAGTGTTATTGCACCTACACGGTTGGGTGCAAGCTAGTACCGAGGGGAAATCTGTGATTCAGTATCATTCCCCTCATTTGCATAGAACTGACTGTTAATGTTTATCTTTTGGCTTTTCCTGGTTAGGGGTCACCACAGCAAAACTCCGGTCTGCTAATGATTGGCAGTGGATTTTTACAGTGCCAAGTTGCCAGCCTGATGCCCAGCCTTCAAAGAAGGCACACACATTCATGCACGTACCTACCTACATGTAGTTAAACATCACTCGACCATGGATAGGACATGCAGACTCCACATAGAAGGCACTCCAGCCGAGAATCGAATGGGAGAACCTCTCTGCTAATGCATGGTTACAAAACTGACACTCAGCCTCCCCCCTTAGCAACCACTATTCTATGGTCTTGTTGTGATATGCATGGCATTGATTATTATGACAAAATGATGATTTTGGTTTAAAAGTTTATTTCCAGCTTTTTTTTCTTATTTTCGGGCCGGTCCAGTTTGAGCACCACTGCCCTATGCTTAAACGGCCAAAATCGGCCAAAAAATGAAGTTATTTTTATAATTTTGAAACTATTTTTCATGCCTTTGGCCATATATTTGGCCATTGGCATGCCTAACCCTTATAATATATGTTTTTTTACGAGCTGTCATGCCTCCGTTTTGTAGTTTGGAGAAATGTATTCAGTACTGGCTGAATACATTTCTGCAGTCTACACTATTCCTGCACAGACGCCTGCCTGCTTCCTGGATCGCTAATTCACCTCATTTGCATGGTTTTCACCAGCAAATGAGGTAAATAGTATATAGGGGCTGTGTCCATGCAGGAATAGTGCAGGAGCGCTCGTGTACATCCCGGGAGCTCGTTCCTGGATAGCACATTGGTCATATTGCCTGCAGCAGCTCTTGCACTATTCCTGCACACCGTGCAGAGCTTTCTCAATCCTGGGGACTGTGTTTTACTTGTATTCGGTTTTTAATCACATATTTAAACTAGGAAAGAGACCACAGCTGTGTCCCTTGTGATTTACACAGAAACTAGAACAGGTCAGTTAAAGTTAATTATCTGTGAAATGACAGTGCAGCTAGAAACTAAACCTTCTATTTAAGAGGTAAAAATAAAACATTCCAAGGTTTTACTAGAAAACCTCACACAGACTCTGCCACAACTTGCTGTGAGGGAAAGGATAGTTTGTTTTTGCTTTCTTGTATTTTATATTACTTTATTGTCTTCTTCCATTGTGTATATTGTGATTTGTTTTCTTTACACTGTGTTTTACTTGCATGCTGTTTTAATGGCATATTTACACTAGAAAAGAGACTACATCTGCGTCTCTTCTGAATCACACAGAAATTAAATTTTTCCCCACACTCCCACTGTTGTGTTTTTAAACTCAACTGTTTTTGTAGTTGCCTGTCCCTTATGTTAATTTGACCACATATCTCCATCTCTGTTTTCATTGGCTGTTGTGAGTAAGCACAAAATTATCATTCCAGGAAATCACCACCTTAAACTGTTTAAATTTATTGGTCATCCCACTGTACTCGATAGAACCAGAATACAAAGTGGCCACCCCCTTCCAGTCTATTTTGCTCTTTTAAAATTAATGGCTCTACACTTAGATAGCTATAGCTTAAGTTATCAGCTCTTTCATATCTAACTGCTTAGCGCACACTGCAGCTCTTATGATATTAACCCACTTTTCCACCTTACTTTTCAAATCTGCAACATCTACTCCAAGACCACCAATTATAGGAGAGCTCACATTCTGCCTCTCAGTAGTCATCTTGAGATTAGTGTTTCTGTTTTCCTCATGGTGAGAGAAGGAGCACAGGGACATTATTTCCTGGAGACTGCTGATCAGTGAAAAGCCTAATAACTGCTCTATTGGTGCCAGCTTGGAATGTGTGCTAATATTTTGCTCCTGGTGAGAGAAGGAGCAGAGTGCATTGATTACTGTCTGTTTCTTGTTGGACAGTAAGTGTCTTTGCTTGACGTTTCTGATTGGTTGGGTTGCTATTGAAGGCATCTACCAGGAAAAGGCTACAACACGCCTACAGACCCTTGCATCATCTGGGATCAGACTATGTATCACCAAACAGGCTGTAGCCTTTATTCTAATCTTGGGACTGGTGCTAATATTTTGCTTCTGGTGAGAGAACAAGCAAAGGAGCATTGTATCCCAGCAGAGTGAACTGTGGTGAGACCAGCACTAGTAGTAGCCAGGCAGTAGCCATTCACACAACTCCCCTCCTTTCATCATTTTTGGCAAGCAAATTCTTTCTTTTCAGTAACTACTACTTGATTTGTTTCTATCTTCTTCAGAATATCTGCCTAAATACTTCATCTATAAATGATCAGGGTCTACTTATTAGTTTCCACTCAAGTGTTTGGCAGTGCCTTTTAGAGACACAGATAACTTGAGTGACATTTTTCCCTGTAGAATCACAATAAAACTTTCACCAATATCTAGTTGCACACAGGACAGCTAGTTTGCACTGACAACCACTGACCCCAGAGTTGTAAACCACATACTCCTGACATTGCTTTATATTCTGATTGCAACTGTCTAATCAATAAAAAAGGGTCTGTTGCCATGGATATAAACTTCCACACTATCTCATAGGTTAATAGGTTCATAGGTTGGTACTAGGCTATCGGCCCTAGGGCCTATGCAAGCTTAGCCATAACAATTCCCTGGATATTTCTTCCCACAATATTTACTTCTCCAGGCCCCTGTCTAGCAGGGTGACTGACATGATCCCCGGGGTGAATTTCCTATCTCCAATCCAGTCATCAAGGTTCCTTTTGAAGAGGGCCAATGAGGCGCTCTGCTTGATATGTATGGGCAGTCTATTCCAGAGTATGGGGAGTCTTTGGGTCAGGAACCTATCCCTCCAGCATGTTCTCTGTTACCAACTTGATGGATAGGGACATCCTGAGGCAATGTAAAAATTGCCTCATGTATAATGACAACCAATTAATTCTCAAACAAACTTATACGGTATGTAAGAGATGTATTTACACAGTCATAGAAGGCAAAGCTCTCACATAAAAGTGCTCCTAATGTCAATACAGTTGTCAATAGTACACACTACTGTGCCATCACACACAATTCAAAGCTGACACACAGACCCACATATGCTGAGCCAATTAAATGTAACCTTCCTAAATCCCAAATACCACCTCAACAAAGTACACATGAAATAATACCTTCAGTAGACCTGAATACACTCTTTCAAAACAACACCCACATCAGCACATAAGGCCACATCTGATGGAGCCTCTATTTCTAAACCCATAAGGCAAGCCATCACACCATCCAACATTCTGGACATTGGAGACTCCATAGTTAGACACACTGATGTCCCTCTCACCAAGCTAAGTAAAGAGAAAGTCACGGTCAGTCGCTTATCAGGGCTAGGATCTGCCACATTACGCACGCACTCAGATCATTGGACCACAAGTACAAGTATGACTTAGTCATAGTCCATGTGGGTATAAATTACGTAAGACATACCTCCCTAGATTATATGAAAAGAGACCTCAGAGAAATCTCAGAATATGTGTCCCAGGCTGGAATGAGCCTGGCATTGAGCAGCATTTTATCTTCTCCAAGGATGATGCCACAATATGAACAAAAGATGACTGGCCTTAATAACTGGCTTAGTTTCTGTTGTCATTCTAAGAGGGTGCAATATTTATCAGATGGAAGGAGATGGTCAACAGACCATGCTGCTTTCCCAGGGAAGATCTGCAACTCCCACCTGCTATCTCTAGTGAATAGGTCCTTAATACTCTAAAGCCAAGAACACTGAATCAATGGGCACAGACAATATCCCAAGATGCCTTCTAAATGGCATGAAACATGACTTATTAGGCCTTCTGAAATTGCCATTTAACTGTAGCCTCCAAACAGACTTCATGCCTCATGAATGGAGAACAGCAACAGTCATCCCTCTGCACAAAGGTGGGCCATAAATCTCACTAGTCTCATATGCAAGGCAATGGAAAGAATTATCTTGGAAATGATCAATAATGATATAGTAAACCTCTAGACATTGGACCCAACCCAATTTGGTTTTGTCAAGGGAAGGTCACGCCTACTCAACCTAGTGGACTTCTTTGAGAAGATCACCAAAGCAATGGAGGAGGGCAAAATGGTTCCCACTGCCTACCTTGACCTGGCCAAGGCAGTTGGCACAATACCCTACTTGGGCATTGTTGACAAACTCAAGAGGTTAGGTACAAACCCTTATGTCACCCAGTGGATAGCCAACTGGCTCACAGACAGGACCCAGGAAATTAGAACTGGGGAGTCCACCTCTATAAAGAGGCTAGTCACAAGTGGTGTCCCTTAGGGACTGGTCCTGGGACTGCTCTTTTTTGGCATTTACTTCTCTGAAGTCAAGGCCAATGTCAATGGCCTCTGACTGAATAAATTTGCAGATAATTGCATATTAGGAGCTGTCACTGAATCCCACACCAGCACAAATGTTCTCCGAGAAGGGCTGACACAGATAAACAACTCGTGTCAGAGCCACAGACTTAAACTAAATGCCAAGAAATGCATACCAGTATCCTCCGAGAAGTCATTCATCCCTGGTAACTATAATATTCACAACACACCCCTAAAAGTTGACCCACTAGTCATGGACTTGAGGATAAATGTAGACAGTAATCTAGACTTTGACCATCACAGTTCTACAGTAGTGAGGAATTCATTCTATGTTGAGCAACTTATAAACAAAGATATGGCATCTGTGTCCAAAGACGTAATTGTTCCACTGTATTCAGCATTCTTCAGACCTATCATTGAGTACAATGCCCCCTTTGGTATGTACTTAACCAGGCATATCCAACAACTGTAACATCCATAGAGGTACCTCACTAAAAGAATGCAGGGCATAAGTAACATGTCCTATGCAGACCACCTCAAGACCCTGTCACTATACTCTATCTCCTACAGGCTGTTGAAAGATCTATGCCTGGTAAACAAGGCATTGTCAGACTCCACTCTGATGGGCCACCGGCATATCCACAAAACAAACAGTACTGGAATTACCCATTCTAAAGACTTAAACCTTGCCTGTGATATAAATAGTGCCTGCTGGAGAGACAGGTATGTATACCAAAGACTACCCCATCTCTGTAACTGGCTCCCCATCCATGTGAAGCAGAGTTCCTCCCTAACTCAATTCAAGTGTAACTTGGACAATTAGGTGGGGAACGGGAAATTCATCCTTGGTTTGGCACCTGTGTCTCTAATGGACACAGGCAGTCTGTAAATGAATAATCCCACAGACCCCTGCTTGTAAATGTTTCATCTCCCAAACCCCTGCTTACATTTATCAAGGGTACTAGAACTTGTCAGAGATTTGGGATGCATGGATAGGCTTAACACGACCCATGTGGTTGTTAGCCTAGTAAAAACCTATGAACCTATAAGTGATTAGTGCTTAGAAATTTAAAGAAATGAATGTAATAGAAGAAACTATTTAGGGAAGAAAATCTTAATAGTGTACTTAAGAGGCAAGGTTTAAAGGATGTTCAGAGGCAAATATGTATATGGTTATCATAAGGTTATATTATAAATATAGAGGTGGGATATGAGCAGGTCAGAAAATACAGCTGAGAGATGTTAGTAACACTATTCATGTATTGGTGAAAACTGGTTGTGAGGCATAGGATTCTGAATGAAGACAAATAGTTTGACAATATGGCACGGTAAAGATAACAGTGGCTTTTATACTAGAGATATCCAGGAGCAGATCTATTGACTTAGCTCTCTCAACCAATTGGGGACAAATTACAACAGAATCAGGGACAAGTCAAGAAAAAATCAGGGACAATCAGGGACACTTTTAAAATATTAGTGCTGTTAACTTGAAACATTGACAGAATCAGAGCATATGAATTAATACACATTTTCTGAGGTAAAAGAAGTTTATAACTCTTAATTATTGTCATTATTCATTAAGTGTAATTCACCACCTTTCTTCCAAAAGCCACTAGTTTTAGGAGGGATTAAGAGGGACGGAGTTAAAATTTAAGTCAAAATCAGGGATGTCCTTGAAAATCAGGGACAGTTGAGAGGTAGTTGATAGGTGATGTTTTAGTTGTATTTTCAATAAGTTTGTATTCAGAATGCATTTCAGTGGTAGTGAGATGTGGTTCCATACTTTAGTTAAGCAATAACCCACAGATGGGTGTGGGTAATGCTGGATTTACCCATGGTTGGTGTGGTTTGGTCACGAGGACGAAGCCAGAGTGACCAAAGAAAGCATTGCCCACACCCAGCTGTGGGTTATTGCTATTATAAAATGACATTATTTAAGAAAAAAATACTTACTTTTCTTAAATCATGTCTTTCTATAATGCCTCCGTGCTGCCCTTCTGCATTTTGAATATATCCTGTGGCTGTTTTGATGTGCCGCACATGCATATGGGACTTGTGTCCTAATGCTTACACAGTACATCAGTGCTGTGCAACTGTTGCAATGGAGAAAGGGAGATCTCCATTGCTTCTTCTTTTTTTTTTTTAATAAAAAAGGAAACCGGGAGACTTTTTACCTTGGGGAAAGTCAGGACAGACAAAATAAAAGGATAATCATGTAAGTTTTTTAAGTTTTGCAGAACTTACCTGATTATCATTTGATTTTTGTCTGTGCTATCTCCCTCCATTGGTTTAAGTCTTCTGGTTTCTTTTTATAGTAAAGAAAAAAAAGTGAAAATAAAAAAAATGCGAGATATACTAATGGGAAAAAGTCCGGGCGACTGGACTTTTTTCCATTAGTATATTGTTTGATTTACAAGGGTACTCTGGTTGGGCTGGCCAATCAGCGTGCTCATTTTTGAATATTTTAGGCTAGTTATTGTATAATTACATTGTTTGAATATAATGAGTCACCTACAGTGGTGGATGATATGGGTTCTACCTTAGTTCACCGACAGCAGAGAACACCGACAGAAAATTTTGAAGCCTCAGAAGCGCAAAATCTGAAAACGTCGAAAGTAGTTAAAGTCGACGGCTCATAAGAACGTCAATGTGCAGGTAAGGCTGAATGAAATTGTGCGGTAGTGATTGTGTTT
Organism: Protopterus annectens; assembly: GCF_019279795.1. Classification (NCBI taxonomy): domain Eukaryota; kingdom Metazoa; phylum Chordata; order Ceratodontiformes; family Protopteridae; genus Protopterus; species Protopterus annectens. The sequence continues at coordinate 368,795,806 of NC_056727.1, read as the reverse complement.
GGGTTAGGGGCGGGATAAGTGAGTTAGGGTTAGGGAGTGGGTCAGGTAAGTGTGCGGTAGTGATTGTGTTTGGGTTAGGGGCGGGATAAGTGAGTTAGGGTTAGGGAGCGGTCAGGTAAGTGTCGGTAGTGATTGTGTTTGGGTTAGGGCGGATAAGTGAGTTAGGGTTAGGAGCCGGTCAGGTAAGTGTGCGGTAGTGATTGTGTTTGGGTTAGGGGCGGGATAAGTGAGTTAGGGTTAGGGAGCGGGTCAGGTAAGTGTGCGGTAGTGACGGACCTTAGGGTTAGGGTTTGGGTTAGGGTTGTAGGTAGTTGTGTATGTGTGGGTTTGTAGGGATTTTGGTGTGCTTGTGTTGTGTATGTGGTTTTTGGACAGGGAATGTGTTTTGTTTGTTGATTGTTGTGATTGTGGTGTGTGCAGTGTATGAGGTTTCGTGTTTGTGTTCCGTCGGTTATTTCGTTGTCGGGCATGTGGGGTTTCGTGTTTTTGTACTGTCGGTTATGTGGTTTCGGTGATTGCGTTGTCGGTGTTTTGGGGTTTTGTTTATGTCAGGTAGAACCATGATATGGTAATAATGATTAGTGACTTTCCAGAGCATTACATTCTGTTGGGAGAGTAGTGTTGTATTAAGTTGTTAAGGGCTGGGTAATTTCTGGCTTATAGAAAAGTCTGTATGTAGATAGCTGAGAAAGTGTGTGCTCTGTTGTTATAGTTTACTGCATATCTGGCTATTTTATTACAGCATTGCTCATGTTTGGACAGTTGTGAGACTTGAAGTTTAATGAAGATTGGGGCAGCACACAGGAGAGTTGGCAGTAAGAAAGTAGAGGGTATATGTCTTCTTGATATGTCATTGAGGTATGTTTTTACTCTGTCTGATGTGTCTAGTTTTTTATGTTTTTTAAGTGTGTGATACATGATGGTCAAATTTCAACTGGTTATCTTTGATGACACCCAGTAATTTTGTGTGGTTAACTTGTTATATTATTTTGTTATTAGCAGAGTCAATAATGAATAGTGTTATTCTGGTAGAGATATTTTATGGGATGAAAAGCAGTAATTTTTTTTTTTGGATTTAAAAGTAGTTTTGAATTATTTAGCCAATGCTTCAATAGATGAGAAGGACTGCTGTGCAAGGTCTTGAAGTTTAGAAAGAGAGAGATATGGCAGAAATATGGTTAAATGAGGGTAGCATTTTCTGTAAAATTGTAGAGATCATTGATGAATTGTTCTGCGGAAGCTCTGAGCTCAGCATTAAGATAGTTTAGACAACCATCTGGCATGGCAACATTTAGAATGCAATGGCATGAAACTATAGCTTTCAGTGCACTCCTTTCCTTTATTTGTAGTGCCAGTTAGCATCATGACCGCAGGAAATATTAAATATTTCTTGGATTATTACTATGCTAAGTGGTAGACACAACACATTTCTATAATATTCTTATCTGACTGTTCTGTCTGGATGCTCATTCCTGCTTAAAAGAGTTCAACACCTAGACTCATGCATTTTTCCAGTATGTCTTTTGTTCATATGATTTGGAACTTTCAGTTCAACTCCTTTGAAGAACAAGACTTGTTTACAATTCATATCGACTTTAAATGAAAAGTGAGGCTGATATTTTACAAGTGGCACTTGTCTCTTACTGTCTGGCCTTTCATAGAAACTTCTTTAGGCTCTGTAATTTCTGCATTTTTATCAGTATCTTCCTGAAAATCTTTTGTATTATTTTTAGTCATTGTTAATTGTAGCATGTCCCAGATATATTTTAGTTTATGTCCAATCAAACCTTGTTTCTGACCCTGTAAGTATGAGTAAACCGAATATCTGCTGTATAGTATGACGTCCTGAAGTTATATTTATGTAAATACAGTAACATTCCTTATTATGCATCAGCTTATGGTCACCGTCAATATTAACATGTTTTTCATAAATATACTCATGCAACTTCTAATACCTGTATGGTCTTGTCAGCTGTTACTATTTCACCTCTGCATATCTTGCCTTCCACACACAATAAAAATATTAGAATGAATATGAGACAGAACTTTACTAACCAGAACCACTATTATTACAATTGTACCAAGACAAACACATATCTAAAGATTATAACAATCATGATAGCATTGCAACTGTAATGACATTAACAGTATATCTGCTTGGGAAACATGTTGGGCAGAGCTTACAATCCAGTCACCCATAACCAGCATAGCTGTCTAAAGCAGCATTAAAACATCTCATTCTAACCATTGAGAATGGTTCATCTACTTGGAGTAGCATTCTTCACCACTCATTCCTAAGAATTAATCAATCTGGCTTAAGAAAGAAAAGGGGCCTCCCTCCCTATAGGAGTAAATCTAGTCCAGGAATCTGTCACCAGGTTTCCTGTTTCCTCTTTTTTTTCCTGACCATATTTACCAACACATGCTCTTAACCCATTTACTGAGAACCCTCCAAATTCTTAAGCAAGAACACTAAATCCTTCAGTAAAAAAGACAAATGTACATTAAATAAATCAAGGCCTAGCTCATCCAGGTGCACCACATTATTTGTTTGTTTATTTATGTTTACTTATTTATTTATGTATCTGTTTATTTATTTTTTTGCCATTTGCTAACCAGTTAGCTGTGCTGGTCAGTTGACTATTTTCAGCCAGGACCCAGGTGAAAGATATCAATATAGAAACAGTATACAGAAACATGACGCAACATCAATTCTTCAGAATGAGTCAGTATAATTCAGAAATGTTGCTCACAATTTGGTGACAAGAGTATGCTTATAGTAGAGTATTATATTATGTGTGTGTGTGTGTGTGTGTGTGTGTGTGTGTGTGTGTGTGTGTGTGTGTGTGTGTGTGTGTGTGTGTGTATGTGTATTTATATATATATATATATATATATATATATATATATATAGATAGATAGATAGATAGATAGATATGCATATACATATACAAGGTTAAGCAGCTGAGAAAGCATTAAGTACTTTAAATACAAATTAGTGACTGCGTGTTTTAAAGTTGGTTGAGAACAGGACTGATGTCAAATTTTAGACATTGCCCCTGTAACGTGTGCTGCTAGACTGTGCAGATGCTCACAGAGGGAGATTTTGGAAATCAGATATTGAGTTTACATATCCGATTTCAGGTTGGATTTTCTTTCATAAAGTTGGGCCTAGTCAGGGCACTTTCTCTAATGACAGGTTTAAATGGTAATCTATTCAACAGTATGCTGTATGTCATTTTATAAATTTTTTAATGCATAGGCATGATCCCTGATTGGCAATTTTCATTCCATTGGTGGGCTGTAACCTTGCTGTAATATTTTGTTTCTTGTTAGTCATGTCACCCTCTGGGTCACAGGTGGGATACCAGAATTCATTTGAACCTTCTGGATTACCTCTGCCTTCATAATAACATGGCACAACTTCCTTTGCAATGCCAACTTTAAAATTATATCTCAGTGCATAGCATGGATAGTTCTGCCATCCAAAAAAAGGAAAATAAAAATACTGGCTAGCCAAGGACAAACTCATATGAGTTCCTTTTCAGCACTACATGTTAACTTTTGCCTAGTAGATCAAGTTTTGATTGGCTTAGCCAAAACAAAACAGCTTCTTCTCTTATGCACAACTCTGACCATTTAAGCCACCCTAATAATTCACTAATACAAAATTTATTTATTTATTTTATTTTATTTTACATTTGTTGACCGGGCTAGTCTAACTGGATATATGTCCATTTTCAGTAGAGGCCCAGGGAGAAAAGCTCCAAGCATAAGTAGTGACAAAGATTACAATATACAGTATTATTCAAAATAAATTACAGGACATTGAGGTTAACATAAGTTATATAGGTTAACACTAAGATCAAATACTGAGAGAAATAATTTGAGAGAGAGCAATCAAAAAAAAGAAAAAAAATATTGAGTTGTATAAAAATGTCTTATATAATTTTTTTTTTTTTTTTTTTTTTACAGGTATGTGACATAGAATGGAGTATAGAAGTGTAAGGAGAGCAAAAAGGGGAAAGAGATAACAGTCAGGGTATATCAGTCTGGGTTAGAGCAGGGACAAAGCCAGCGAGTTTTAAGATATTCTTTAAGATGCTTTTTAAAGAGATGAGTGGAAGCAAGAGATGAAAGTTCACTAGGAAGGTGGTTCCAGCTTTTTCCTACTGTGTTGGTGAAAAGTGAGTCCCCAGGTTTGTTGTTAGATTTAATAGTGGAGACTAGAATTTTGTTAGCTGAGCCTAGAGTTGCAAGATTTTTGTAGGGGGTAATCAGATTAGCAAGGATTGGGGTATTATTAGGGTGATAAAGGATATTTTGGGTGATAACAAGTTGTTGACAAAGTAGTAGGTTCTGCAGTTCTAACCATCCCAGTTGTCTGAGGTTGTGACAGTGGTGAGTTCTGAAAGGGGTGCCAGTGGCAAATCTGGCTATGTTATTATAACTAGTAGAAAGTTTGGTGAGATTGTTTCTAGATAGGTTGGTATATATCGCAGAAGCATAGAAAAGGGTAGAGATCAGGTGAGTCTGGGCAATAATGATTCTGGCTGAAGGGGTAAGGAAGGGTTTGATTCTGTAAAGGGTGCCTAGTTTTTTGTTGACAGACTTTATTGTAGCATCAATATGGTCATCATAGCTAAGGTTGTTATAAATTGTTACTCCCAGTAGACAGGTTGTAGTGTCAGGGGATATGCTAGTTCCATTGTTAGAGGTTACTGTGAAGTGTGGATGAGGTGATTTATGAGTAGGAGCAAAGAGCAATAATTTTGTTTTTTGGGGGGGTTTAAAAGGATGCAGTGTTGCATAAACCAATTTTCAACACTGTTAAATACTGTTTGAGTGAGGGACTGGAGAGAGGTTACGGATTTGGCTGAATAGATTAAAGTTGAGTCATCTGCATATTGTATGCAGGTGGCTTGAGGAATTTTGGTATGTAGATCATTAATAAACAATGAAAAGAGAAGGGGTCCTAATATAGAGCCTTGTGGTACTCCAGTGTTTACAGGGAGGGAAGTAGAAAGATTATTATCCCAAAGTACTGCTTGCTGTCTGTTTTCAAGATAGGATTTAAACCATTGTAGTGCTTGTGTGTCGAGTGATTTGGCTTTAATAAGCATGCTATGATTCACCATATCGAAGGCTTTTGAGAGGTCAATAAACAGTGCAGAGGAGAAAGTATTATTGTTACGATTTTTGTTTATGGAGTCAGAAAACGATAGCAGGGCAGTTGTTGTGCTATGGAATGGCCTAAAACCATGCTGGCAGTTGGCAAGTAGATTGTTATGGAGAAGGTGGGCAAGTAGTTGTTTGTGTATACACTTTTCCATTATTTTAGCTATTGGAGAGAGTAAGAAGATGATAGGCCAAAAGTTGGAGGGCTCAGTAGATGACCCACCTTTATGTAGAGGGATGATGTGGGATACTTTCCATATGGAAGGGATTTTGCTTTCTAAAACTGTTCTATTTATAAGGATGGAGATGGGATAGGCAATTTCTTTAGCTGCAATTTGCAGGAATTCTGCTGGAAGACAGTCAGCAGAAGGGGAGCATGGTTTAAGTTTTTGAAGGAGGTTGAAAATGAGGGATGTGGGTACAGGTTGAATATGAAAGGTTGGAGTTAGAGTATTATTGGTATTTAATGGTGAAGTGGTGTTGGGTGGTAAAGTATTAGCTAGGGTTAGAATGGCTTCTGTAAAATAGTTATTAAAGGCATCAGGTATCAGGTTAGAGTTATTATGGTTAAATCCTGAAGGGGCAGGAGATTTAGAGTGCCCTGGTTTAAGAAGTTTGTTAATGCCTGTCCAGACTTTTTATGGTTTTTGTTGGTGGGTTTGTTGAAGGTGAAGGTAATAATCTTTTTTGTCTCTGAGAATGTCTTTCTTGGTAGCATGTCTTAATTGTTTAAAGTAAAGGTGATCTGATGGACTTTTGGAGGCCCTCCATTTGGCCCAAATTTTATTTCTGAGGAGGATCTTTTGCCTAGTATGTTTTGTAAGCCAGGGGACAATTTTGGTTCTTATTCGGGATGAGTGAATGGGGGCGTGGTAATCTAGTATTTGAAGGAATCTAGTTTTAAAGTAGGTCACTGCTTCATCAAGTTGAAGATGAGACATAGGTGACCAGTCACATGCTTTTAGTTCGTTTTGGAAGCTGTCTGGATTGAAGAATTTTTTGGAGCGGGAGGATTTAAAATTATTAGTATTAGGGCTGTGAATTTTTTGTTTAATGATATAGGTTAGCATATGGTCACTGATATCGTCGGGAAGGGTTCCTGGTTTATAAGTATCAAGATGGCTGTTGAGAAGGATCCAGTATAGGGTGGTTTCCTTGTTGCTTGGCTTATGGATTCTAGTAGGGGTGGTTATTATCTGTGAGAAACTGTGTAGATTTATGTGATTGGTAGGATTAGGGGAACTACAGGTTGCCCAGTCTATATTAAAGTCTCCTAATACAATGGTTTCCTGAGGTAGGTGGGTAGATAGGTGACTAAGTATGTTTTCAAGTGTATTAATATTATTTCCAGGAGGGAGATATGTGCAAATTAGATAGATAGATTTGGAGTTATTGATTTGTAGCTTGGCAGTAAGGGTTTCTGCATTGGTATCTGAGGGTAGTGGCACATTGAAGGGTGACACTTGGAGTTCAGATTTATACAAAATGGCTACTCCTCCACCCTTTTTAATGTTGTGGTCATATCTTAGGATATTATATCCAGGAAGGGTAATCTCCTGGACCAGAGTAGAGGGTTTTAGCCATGTTTCTGTAATACAGAGAATGTCAAATGAGTGCACCTCTAATAGTGCATGTAGGTGGGCAATTTTATTGTTAATGCTGCGGATGTTAAGGTGAGTTATCAGGAGGGAGTTAGATGGTCTATTAGGGGTAGTAATAATAGGAAATGTTAGACTGTGAGGGTTATTGGGAGTATTAGTATTGGGGCCAGGGTTTGGATGAATATCACCATCTAATAGGGGGTGTTGTAGAGGATATTGTACAAACCTAAGGATTTTGTAGTAATTGAATGGAGTTTTTTTGACAGGGAAGTAAGTAACATGATTAGATCTATGGTACTTTGGAAGTATGTAGATGAAGGTGGCAATTATGTTACTATGTTTAAGTGAGTTTATGTGAGAAAGAGGTAGAGTTTGTTGGTAGGGGTGGTGTTGCTCAGAAAGAGAAGAATGTTCAAAGAAGGTTAGTGTGTATGAAATAGTTAGAGAAGCAAGAGTTGTAGTTAAGATTAGTAGGTTTGTGAATAAAGATTTGTATGTTGGGTCCATTAGGATGAGTAAACGAGGTGTTAGAATATGTTGGTGGAGGGATAGAGGTGGGTAGGAATAAAGGTGGAAGAAGGAGAAAGTGTTATATGAGATGAGGTAGCTTGAGGGAAGAAGTGAATAATAAACTGAATAAATGATGGTTATAAGAGTGAAGCTGCAAACTATAGCAGTACGGGATAAGGTGTGGAAAGGTTAGGGAATGGACCTAAAGGTAAATTGGCTTAATTAAGCATTTGTTGAGGTAGGGGCTGTGGTTGTTAAGTGGAAGTAGTATGTGATAGGGTGATAGTGGGAGGGGGTGTGGCCAATGGAAGTATAAAGCTAGGACGACTGGGGGTGGGTGGGAATTGGGGGTAGGGTATGGGGAGCGGAGTGAGCCCGCAGGGCGAATGGAGTGGGTTAGAGTAGCTATGTGAAAGATTTTCCAGAGACAATCAGAGTGGAAGGAGATTCCTGAGGCAGAGAAAGTGGTCACAGGTAAGTAGAATGTGGTGAAGCAGTGCAAAGTTAAGATAGGATATTGGAGTGGGAACAATAAAAGAATTAGAAAAACAGCTAGGAAGGGGGAAAAGAGATGCTAGGGGCAGTGAGATAATACAGGAAGGCTGGAAACTAGTCAAGGGGTGACAAAACTGATAAGGAAAGTAGAAAATGAGACTGATAAGGAAATTTAGAAAGAGAAACTAGGTAAAGTAGGTGAAAAGCTTTCGCACAAGGCTGGATTAGAGTGCCCCCTAGTGGGCAGAGAGTAGAATACAGTGTCTGTAATAGAGATAGCAGTTAGAGGTGGCTCAGAAAGAGGGGTCAGGGAGGGGGAAAAGCAGATGGTGCTAGGACAGAGAGGAGTCTGGCTGCTGGCTTCCTGACTCAGTGGCTAAAATTTATACTAAGCTAGGTACACTGTACTTTGCAAAGAACAGCCTAAGTTTAATAACAGGTGCAGTATGAAATATATCAGATCAACTATAATGTTTAGGACCAGGGTGCTCCTTCATGTAAAAAAAAAAAAACAATAACATGGCTAATAAAACATACAAATCATAAGTAGTTGAGACCTCAAACAAACCTCTCAACAATGAACCTAGAATCTATCTACCTAATGGAAGTCGTCTATCCACTAATAACTCTCTAAGTCTTTCAAAGCCCATCAACATCCAACGAATCAACCAATGTTTCATAATGCATAGACAACCTGAAAGTGGGTGCTACACTGAAAAGCTATGATATACACATGTATTGTCCTCACATCCTCACCTAGTTCCCACTTGTGAACCACATACATTACCACTACTCCACTAACCACATACTCTCCTGCAAAGGCAAACCTTTCACAAAAGATGACAAAGGCAATATAGCTGTGCAAGATGGCCTCCTAGTCACCACAGCCCAGGACTGCTGCACTAATCACACAGCTACAAAGTGCCAGCCTCCAAGACTTCCTCCAGCATGGCTGACGTATGATCCTTTGCTTCTTGAACCAAAGCCCAGAACATGCAAAGCTGAAAATGTTGCAGGAGATTGGAAAACACATTCAACCTACCCAGAATATGCTTAGCAGAAAGGCAGATACATTTATCCTGAGACAATGCAGTTCCATATTTGTCATTAAAACCTGCACAGCATCAGATCCGGCCAATTTCCACAACAACATCTGTACAACCACTTCATTATCAGACAGAAACATAAGCTTTCTGTGGCACTACTTCCTTTTGTCATACTGCTGTAGTGGCCCAGCCTGGCATCAGTTCCAAAAAGGAGATATCCTTCTGCCTTTTCTCAGGCCAATCACCTGGCCAAGGCCCCCCAAACCATCTATCTTTAAAATCCATCCCTATGTCTAAGCTCCCAGTCACATCTGTTTACAGTTGTAGGTCATCAGATGATACACAATCATCCTGCATTACTGCTGGGTTATTCAAATGTAACAAAACATCTCACCAAATACCAGGTCTTCCTTAACTAATTTACTCTAATCTGTGATGCTTCCACCTACCTCCCTGTAACAAGTTGACACCTACAACTCTATAACACGTTGGCTAGTGACCTGTTGAATATCCTGGGTGGCACTACCACTCTGGGAGTAAAATTCACCAAAGCAAATAACTCCACAACATTCTTCACTGTGACATTGGACTCACGCAGAAAAATGCACATCTTTTCATGTAGCTTCAACAGCTTATCCTCAGGAAGTTAAAAATCTCCTATGCTTCTCTCTACTACCAAACTCAGAAAGGTTAACATCTTCACTGGCCACTCCTGCTTGTCTGTCATTAAGAGTATCTCCAACATGAGGCACAAATCTGAAGAAAACTGAACACTCCCCTTAGCACCTTCCCGCCTTTCACCAATCAAAAGGAAATCAGCCAAATGACAAGGAGCTCACTTTTGCAAAGTTGATACACTGCTAAGCTCAACTTGAAATTTTATCACAAGTCACGGCATATCTCAAGGGCATGGTTTTGTCAAAATTAAGTGCTCTGTTAATACACATCTACAGCATTGCCCAACCTTGTTCCTGAATAGAAAGCAACCAAAAAGCTGACTCGATTTTTAAAATAGTTAAACGAGGGCTTATAAAAGCAGAAATCACTCTAACTGTGTTATTCATCCAGGCATACTTACCCTCAACTCTCCCTTACCAATATGGCCATTCATCAAACAACCGCCTGGAAAAGACAGATGGTGAATCAGGTAATACTTGCATGGCACCTTTTTTTAGAGCTGCATTCAATAGCAAGATCCTATAGTTTTGAAATGGAGAAGTAGCCACAGGGCCTAAGACCATATCTTACTGCAACTCCTTGTCTAGAAATGACTTAGCAATATATTTCATACCTTTAACAGACAGCAGACTGTCACATGCTTCCCCACAACTCCCACTGTTCATTCAACTGAAGACCCCAGTGGGAAGCCCCATATAACAACTCCTGTATTGCTAATTTATCTGGGTAATGTTCCAGCCATGGCCACAAAACACCCACTTTAATAGGTGAGTGCAATGGCTGACCTACTAGCCCCTTTATAAAAGGGAAAATAAGCTATTGAAATTGCTTTTCTCTTTACCTAATGGGTTCCTGCCATTCCTAACCTAATTACATCCTGTGACATGGGTGATGATCAGCCTCCTTGACCTCCTTCTTTGCACCAGAACTTCACTCCTATATGCAGGCCTCCACAATGGGAACAAACTTGTCCAACAGGTCATGCACACCTCCTTACACTGAAAAGCCAACATTCCTTCATCTTGGTCCTGTCCTCATCTGAACTAACCATAGTCACCATGACTGATTTAATCTATCATAATCTCCAACCATGTGTCAGCATGTATATTCTCTGAAGAGAGTAACTTATCAGTTGCCTTTAGTTTCCTAAAATACTAGTCATACCACCACAAAGTATTACCTCCCCCCATCCTCTTAGACACCCTTATGTCAAAAAATGTCAAGTAAACAAAACTTAGCAACCAGCTATCTCATGATCTGGCTTTAAACCTATTTGACCTTCTCTTGACTAAGGCCAGTAATTCTGCAGTCAAGTTTCAAGACTCTGGGATCTCGGCAATCATCTGGGTCCCATTTCCATCTATCAAATCAAAGATATCTACATATCCCCCTACCCTCCACTGCATATCTTACCGTTAACAACTAAAGGAAAACGAGGTGTGATAAAAACACTGATATCCCCTACCACAAAGTATTGAACACCCTACAAGTTTCGGTCCTGTTTTTCATACCCCGGCTCTGCCACATTGTCTGGGAAAACTGCCTAAACAGCAGCTTAGCAAGCACAATCCACAGAGACCTCTTCACTGATTGCCTTCACACTTCCTAACTGGCTCAGTGGAGCTGAATCCTATTTATCATCCTCAACAGCTCCTGTCCAAAGTGTGTGACAAACTCACTAAATACTCATTGGCTAACTGATCTTGACCTTTATCCCAACAGTCAGTAAAAACATGAGTATTACTTGCATATAATGCACGTAATGCATAGCTGTCACCCTCTTACAGCAAGAAACCCGGATGGGACAAAGGCCCAAAAATAGAGACAATTTTTAAATATTGCCCTTACAAACTTAGAAACCTGATAGAATAACAGGTTTTGTATTAGCATGACTTTCTGAAGAATATAAAGTCTGCAACTGAAATGCCTGTCATTATTTTCTAACTTTAGTCTTTAATGATTTACCACTAATTTTGCCGAAAACCACAATTTTATGAAAAGTGGACCAAAAATATGAGGCCAAAATCTGGACATTCTGTGAAAATCTGTACTGTTGAGAAGTATGACGTATTTAACATGAACATTACCTGCATTACCTGCAGAGGCTGGGACTCCACTGTAACCTCTGTGTTGGCACCACCTTGTCTCTTGTAGTTCCTCTTTCCACACTGACTAGAAACTTCAATCACTGTGCCCTCTTCCATGATGTTTCACTTCTTTCTACCACTAGTTGCTCTCTTCGAAGTTACTTTCACTGCTGGCTGCAGTTGCCTTGTTACATCTTGAAAATAGCCTTCACCTGTGAAGTGATGTCCTGCCAATCAGCACCACAGGTCCTCTACACTCACCACTCTACAGAAGAAAACATAAAAATGAGAAAGTGACCCTCCACAGTCACTTGTTCTTAGAACAAGAACACTCATCCATCTACCTAGCTAGTTGAATAAACTTCTTGAAACTTCAACAAGACGTATTTATTCCTCCACAGGTAGGACAACAGTAAAAAGGTTTCCTAGATCTGCTAGGTAAAGTAAGTATTCACAAATGACTAGCATTGTCCTTAATGCCTAGTAGCCTGATTCCTGATTCCCTCAGCAGGAAGAAATAAACCAATCATTACCATCACCTGACCTGTATTTAACCACATGATTTGCCCTAACAGTAACCCAGCACCTGGCATGGGACAGAACCTCAGCCTTCAAACCTTCCTCTACTTAATGCAAACATGCTACTTGTTGAGCTACTCATTTCTCAGCGTGTGTCTAGGCTGAATAACCATCACTCACAGTGCATTATCCATAACAAGAAAGCTTCAACAAAACACATGCACAGCCACACAGGGATGCTTAGAGTCAACCCACCATGTGGTCAATTGTAAATGCCCCTAATTCACTGCAGGACAAGTAGCACATCAATTTCAAAACCAACCTGCTGACATATAAGGCTTACCCTGTCCTGGAACAGCAGAGTGTCCATAATTACACTCTGTTGATAGCCAGACAAACCACAATATTCATGCCAAATACATTTCCAGTTTCATTAGAGCAAATTCACCTAGTCAGGATTGAATACTGAATCACCATGGCTTTCTTTTTTTTCTTTTTTAATTCATCTCTATCCCTATTACAGACAAGCAAACCACTTGACATCCCCAAATGCCCCTGATCATCTTGCCTTCATAGCTACAGAATCCTGAGCAAAGCCAGACTAATAGAAGGGGAGCAAAGGCTCCATTTAGGAACCATTTACCATATAATCAAATTAAATTAAAGCAAATAATCACAATGTCTGCACCAACATGATTCACCTGTCAATAAAGGCATAACTCTCATGCCTGGCATGACTGTCTGGCTGTAATCTTCAGGGATTTATGAAAAGCAACTTATTGCTAGACAGAGGGTAAACTTGTGAGATGATAAAATATGCTGTACAAAATCAGGAATAGTTGAACATGATGGACAGGGTGACCCAAACCAGGTTAATTAAAACACTTGATCCACTTGCCAGACTGACCACACCAGATTCACTTTTGCCATCAGTCTGGTCAGTTACTAAAATTAACTAATTTCTGACCCCAAGGCTGAGATAAACCCCCTCCCCCATATCTGAACTCATTAATTAAACAACTTACTGAAGCACTATCATCACAGCTGCAACAACATATATTTTCCTTTTTTTCCTTCCAATTTGTGCTCTCCTCCCAAAACTAAAGGCCATGCAGAATGAGCAACGTGAAACCAACTCTTCCATGTGCAACCTCCAGTCATAAGAGGCGATGTCATCATGCAAACATCGTTATCCCAAAACTGGTAGGCTGACTTAGGCCTATCCATGCTAGCATGGAGCTACCTTCTAAGGCACCAACCAGAACAGTCTATGGCCCTTCAGATACTCCGCCCTACCTCACTCCAGAGGATTGAATGACATAGGATACTTATAATCTCTTGTTGTCCACCATGATGTGGACTAGTTGCCTAGCTAACTCTCTAGCCCATGGAATCATTCTACCCAGTTAAGCCAACATTATTTCTTCAACCTTTCCTAGCCTGACCACTGTACCAACCCAAAGGATCCCCTTAGCCCAGAGCTCCTCATGTCATCCCCCATTGCTGCAGACCCAGTTGTCAGTCACTTCTATGTTGAGACCCATTCCCTAACATCCTCTTCATCCTGCCTCCCCAACCATTAGCCTAATACTTTCCCTCTGCTAATTTTCAGTGCTATCAACACTTCCCATACCTCCCCAACCACCCGCTTCATACAAAAGAAAACTATCTACTTACCCAAACCCTTCCCATGACCTAGTACCTGGACTACCTGATACGATCTACCCCCTTCCCCAGTGGTCATCTTGATGCTGGCAATTGACAGACTTGTTTGCTTGCTTCAGTCTCCCATACCAAGACAACATTACCCCAACCTTGACTTAAACTTAACTATTCACTCCTCTGTTTTTCAGAATACTTCACTTTCTGCCTACTCTGACCTTTAATCCGTTCCTTAGCTATTTCCTTTTCTTATCCCCTCCTTGTTATTTGCTGTTTACCTGCACTTCTAATTTCCTCCCTTACAAGGCAGGTATCCACTGACAAAAACATCTGCCCAGCAAACCCTCTTTTTCAGACATTCAGTAAATGCTCTTGAACTACAGACAAATGGATTCTCACCTTCCAAAATGATTCCTCCAATAGTATTCTGGTTTGAATCAGCTTAACAATGCAGCTGGCTTATTCACTTCATATTAATTCAGTATAAACTCTTAAAATAACTAAGTGAAAAATTAGTACAATGTGCATTTTGGGTCTGATCACCAATTTATTTATTAGTAGATCTTGTTTTACCAATAACCTGTCATTTAAGACTTCTTCTTCTTCTTTTGGCTGCTCCTGTTAGGGGTCGCCACAGCAGATCAACTATTTCCATTTCCTCCTGTCCTCTGCATCTTGCTCTGTCACACCAACCACCTGCATGTCCTCTCTCACTGCATCCATAAACCTTATCTTAGGCTTTCCTCTTTTCCTGTTACCTGGCAGCTTCATCCTTAGCATCTTTTTCCCAATATACTCTGCATCCCTCCTCAGCACATGTCCAAACCAATGTAATCTTGCCTCTCTGGCTTTGTCTCCAAACCTTCCAACCTGGGCTGACCCTCTAATATACTTATTCCTAATCCTGTCCATCCTCGTCACACCCAGTGCAAATCTTAACATCTTCAACTCTGCCACGTCAAGCTCTGACTCCTGCCTTTTAGTCAATGCCACTGTCTCCAACCCGTATAACATAGCTGGTCTCACTACCCTCTTGTAGACCTTCCCTTTCACTCTTACTGGTACTCGTCTGTCACAAATCACTCCTGACACTCTTCTCCACCCACTCCATCCTGCCTGTACTCTCTTCTTCACCTCTCTTCCACACTCACCATTACTCTGAACTGTTGATCCCAAGTACTTAAACTCATTCACCTTCGCCACCTCGACTCCCTGCATCCTCACCATTCCTCTATCCTCCCTCTCATTCACACACATATATTCTGTCTTAGTCCTGCTGACCTTCATTCCTCTTCTCTCTAGAGCATATCTCCACCTCTCTAGGGTCTCCTCCACCTGTTCCCTACTCTCACTACAGATCATAATGTCATCTGCAAACATCATAGTCCACGGAGACTCCTGTCTGATCTCGTCTGTCAGCCTGCCCATCACCATATATGCATTTAGGTGAAGTTTTATTATAGCATATAAGAAGTACATGGGTTTTATTATGTTGTATGATTTGTGTTCCTATATATTTGATTTTCTGTGTTTTATTTATATGCTTCATTTACTTTACCTTTTAGCCAGTCACAAGGATACTCATTCTTGCAGTCTTTGTTTCCTTCTTTCAGCAACCAAAAAGAACAGAAGGAAGTGTAAGTATGCTGATTTCTTTCTTTTATAGTCATATTGCCCTTTCTAATGGCAAACTATCAAGGCTAGAATCTCTTATGTTAGGGAATGTCCAACTGCTAGAAAAGTCTGATTAAGGAAAAATTCCTATTTCTAGTCAATTTCCCAATCATACAGTGACTTGTGGCATAACAATTATATTATTCACATCTTTATTGCTATTGTGAATTATCACACAACTTTTATTTCAGTAATTTTAGTTCCTGAGAGCTATATCTTTTTTTTCAGTTGGTTGCTCACTGAATCAAGCAGATATATCACCTTCTGTGTTGTAAACCATATTAGGCATTTCAATGATTATTACTGCAAACAGTAATTGCATTGCATCTGTGACATACAGATAATACTCCACTGGACTGCCAACAATAATGTGACATCCCCTACTATCCTGGGTCAGTAACTAAGGAGCTTCAGTTCTCACTACTGACTCCAATATGAGACTGTCACTTAAACAGGAGAAACATTTCACAGTTTCCCATAATAGCACAACAGGCACACACTCTATAACCTGGGACTGGACTATACTTCTGTCCACCCCTAATGTAATTCCTTATTACACACTGCAGAGCAATGTGTCCTAGTTTAAGACCTTTGATACACTCACACTTAAATAAATTAAATCACACACATCCAAACACTTCTGAGAAAGCCAGACACAGATTTACATTTGTGTCCCTTCCCCAAAAAGAATACAGTAACCCGCTGCCATCAACCAGAGTGTCACATGCCCTTTCAAAGGAGTGTTTAGTTATTAAAAATTGTATATTAAAACAAATAGTAGAAAATGACCTAGAGCAGCTAGGCTTTTGGAATGGCCCAGGAATTATCAAAACAGGTATAAGCACTATCAAATCACTAAAGAGAACACTGATTGACCAGCCACAATGTAAATTAGTAAAAATATTTAATAATGACCAAAATGATTAAAAATATAAAACAGTAATTTCCAGTAAAGAAGCAGAACTCAGTCACCAGGAAAATTAAATCAATACTGCAGGATGGAAATCCAATATTTAGAAAAGCTCTGAGTAGTTATAATTTTCTTATCTGTCTGAAGAACACTGTCCCTGATCTAAACTAAATTATTACAACAGAGCAAAGACAGGCTTACAGTTCTTGATGAGTCCTTTTGGGCATCCATTGCACAGTACAACTATGAACAGCTGATAACTGCAACTGAATGTTAACAGACAGCAATTATAATTGCAACTGACTTCAACTGTCTTTATCAGGCTCTTTTATAGACTAGCCTGTCACAACTGCTCCAGTTCTAATTTTCATTTCATATCTTGAATATCAGGCAACAACTGTTTACCAAAGTTCCTTCCTGTCTTTCAGCCTCTGACAGTAACACATAGCAACTGTCAGCATTACGATGACATCATCTGCAGATCAGCTGATTCTGAGACGGTCTACAATTAGAATCTTCTTCACAAATATGCACAGTTAGAAATGTAAAGGAACACTGTTCAAGTCTTTAAAACATTCTGTACAAACAGATTATAAATCAACATGTAGGAACTTATTTACAATATCTTAGCTAGTCATGCTGGCATATAATACACAGGTTAATCTGAAATTATGTACAAAAACTCAGACAGACATTCTAGCACAGATGACAGTGTCTAATTTCTTCACATTTCTCCTCCCCATGACTCAAGCATGATTTTTAAGTGACCCTTGAAAAACAACACATGAGAAAAATGGGTCTGTCTGGGAATATCAACCCACTACTCTCCTGGGCAATCCATTTGAATTGGCATTATTTACCCCACTGTGGTGTTCTTCTCCTTCTGAGGAAATTTGGCTGAGTATAGCCCCACCCCATAATCTGAAGTATCTACTTACACAACAATTTTTTTGCCATAATCTGGGCTAGCTAACACAGGGAATCCTCCCAAAATCTCTTTACGTTTTTGGAATGCCTGTTTGCAATCTATGGTCCACACTACCTTATCCAGTTTATTTTTCTAGTTGGGTCAGTAAGAAGTGCAGCTATTGCACCACAACTGGGCACACACTTTCCACAGTACCCAACTGTTCCTAGAAATGCTCTCACTTGCTTTCAGCAACAAGAACTGACCACGCTTGATTAGCTTCTACTTTGACAGGTTCTGGTCTAATCTTACCACTCCCCACTCTGTGTCCTAAGTAAGTGACCTCTTCCATATCCACCTGACACTTACTAGGTTTAGTGGTTGACTTTGCCCTTTTAAACTGGTCTGCAAATGCCCATAGCATAGTCTTTAATGCAGAGTTTAACTTCTCCACAAGACCATTAGTCTGGAGATGGTATGGGATGATCTTTAAATGTTTCACCTCACTCTTGCACAAACAAGTCAGCAGGCCTGATATGAAGTTGGCACCTTGGTCAATTAGTATCGCCTTTGGAAAACATACCCTGCATAAAATGTCTTGAAAAGCACTTGCCCACTGTTTTTACATCAATATCACCTGCAAAAGAAATATTAAGAACTATAGCTAGAAGTGGCATATGGTAGGCTTTAGGCTATACCAACTGCCATACTACCTCACCTTCCAGCACTCCCTTAGGAGTTCACTTTCTATACAGCAAACTTTTCTCTTCTGCCTCAATGTCACCTGCACAAGGAATATTAAGGACTATAACTAGAAGTGGCAGATGGTAGGCTATAGGCTCTACTAACTTTCATACTATCTCACCTTCTAGCCTTCCCTTAGGAGTCCACTTTCTATACAGCAAACCTTCCTACTCTGCCTCAATATTACCTGCACAATGAATATTAGGGACTATAACTAGAAGTGGCAGATGGTAGGCTCTAAGCTCTCTCAACTGCCATACTACCTCACCTTCCAGCCCTCCCTTAGGAGTCCACTCTTTATACAACAAACTTTTGTTGCCATATACAGACTGCCCTCTTACTTGAACCTCAGGTGCTTCCTTAGCCATTTCCCTCAAGCTTTGTAATGCAGTATCCGTAAGTTGAGCCTGTGGCAACTCTACATTTGTGATCCACTCAAGCTCCCTTTCCAGAGGAAGCTTAGTAACTTCCAACAGCTGTACCTCACTTTCAATCTAGGTACTATCACTCCCCTCCATCCTTGCAGTCACCATGTCCAAGGGAAGATCAGTACCTCCAAGCAGCTGTGGCTTACTTTCAGACTTACTCCTAGAGGCTAGCTCCTTCTCTGAATCAGCCATCACACCAGTCCCATCTTCTGGTATGAGATCTGTCTGGCTCTTCCTTAGGCTACTGGACCTGCATGCTTGTCTCCAAGCTTAACTGCATGTCACTGCATGCAGACAAGGTACTGCATTAACAAAGTAATTCCCTTCAGGACATCTGCAGGAATATCCTCAAACACACCAACCTGCTTGCTTCCTCTTGCACCCTTCCAGTCAAGATGAACCCTAGCCACAGGTATTTGGAATAGGGTCCCTCCCAAAACTCTGACTGGAGTAGACTGTTCAAGCAAGGGCTGCTCTTCTCTAACCACTGCAGGCCTCACAATAGTTATATCAGAAGCTGTGGCTCTCTTAGCAATAACCTGTTTACCATCTACTAAGATAGAATATAAATTCTGGTGATAGATTGGCACCCCTGTTGCTTCCAAACAACTTACCACTGGTAGTTTGTCATCCCACTTGCTGGCTCCCTCACCTTTTCATTCTCACCTTGCCTTGATGGACATTTCACTGTTATGTGGCCTTTCTGGTTACATTTGAAACATCTAATCCTAAACTGTGTACCTGGACTAATACTTTCCCTCGTTACTGGTGTACTCTGTTTAGAGTAGTTTAGACTGCCCCCCCCCCCATAGGTTCCCTTATGTCTATGTGTTGCACTGGGTATCCCTTTCTTATGCATTGGTGCTCTGCTTGCTAAGTAGAGATCCCCTTTTTCCCCGCACTCCTCCACAGAGTTGCACTCTCTCTGCTAACCAGATTCTCATTTCATCAAGCAAAGTACTGAGAGCTTGTTCCCTTACCAAAAGGTCTGCCAGTCCCTCAAAAGTGTTGACCTGACACCCACTCACCCATCTGTGAAAGTAAGTACTTAAATCAGCAATACACTTTAATCTGCCTTGCATATATGTTCCTGAAACTTTCTTCTGTAAGCTTCAGGTGTTAGTTTAAAACAATCAAGAAGACATTTCCTAACTTTATCATAATTCAAACAATCTACATCAGACAATTGTGACATGGCCTGAAAAGCTTTACCATAGAGTAAGGTAGTCAGTAGCTGAACCCAGAGCTCACAGTCAACATCATACTGTCTACAAGCCCTCTCAACTATACGAATGAAACTATCAAAGTCATCCCCATCCCTGTATTCAGGAAAAGTTATTTCCCTTCAACCTCCAGTTCATATTGATGCCCATTCTCTTCAGCTTCCAGTTCATATTGAGGTTATTTCCCTTCAACCTTCAGTTCATATTGATGTCCATTCTCTTCAGCTTCCAGTTCATATTGGTGCTGCTTCCCTCAGCCTACACTTCATATCACCACTGAGTCTCCCTTTCCTCAGGCTCCAGACATTGCATTCTCTCCTCAGCCTCCAGTATGCACCAGTCCTCTGGCTTCACACTCCTTTGACAAATGGTGCTTTTTTAGCTTAGTATAGTATTCTTCTGACATCTTTGCCTGCTGTCCCTGACTAACTAAATAAAAATAAATACAACTGTGGTGGACTGGCATCCTGTATAGTTACTTTGTGGCTGCCAAGGGTACACACCCTAATGACAACTACCCACAGGCTACTGAAGTCCAATTAAAAATTCCACACCCCTGCCAGCAAATAATGTGACATCTGGATAATACTCCACCAGACTGCCAGCAATAATGTGACATCCCCTACTATCCTGGGTCAGTAACTAAGGAGCTTCAGTCCTCACTACTGACTTCAATATGAGAATGTTACTTAAACAGGAGTAATATTTCACAATTTCCCATAAGGGCACAACAGGAACATACTCTATAATATGGGACTGGACTGTATACTTCTGTCCACCCCTAATGTAACTCCTTATTACACACACCAGAGCAATGAGTCGCAGTTTAAGATCTCTGATACACTCAAACTTAATAAATTATATCTCATACATCCAAACACTTCTGGGAATGCCTGACATAGGTTTCCAGCTGTGTCTCTTCACCAAAATAATATGGTAACCCACTGCCAAAATTCATTCCTGTCTTTCAGCCTCTGACAGTAACAAATAGCAACTGTCAACATTACGATAACATCATCTGCAGATCAGCTGATTCTGAGACAGTCTGCAGTTAGAATCATCTTCACAAATATGCACAGTTAGAAATGTAAAGGAACACTTTCCAAACTTTTAAAACATTCTGTACAAACAGATTATAAATCAACATGTAAGAACTTATTTACAATATTTTAGCTAGTCATGCTGGCATATAATACACAGGTTAATCTGAAATTATGTACAAAAACACAGCCAGGCATGCTATCACAGGTGACAGTGTCTAATTTCTTCACATTATCAATTATTATTCTTTTTTTTTTTTATTTTTGTCTTACTGTGACTTATGGCCCTCCACTGACAACAGGTTTTAGATCAGTAGGGCATTCGCAGTAATTAAAGAAATCACAAGTAAATAAACAGCTTTGTCTGAATTCCTAGGAGTCTCTTGTGACTGTTCCATTTGATGCCTCTTCTTGTTGAGCTTTGCTTGAAACACAATCTAAACTCTGCTTCCCATTCTACTCAAAATGATATAAACATAACTTAGTACTAGTAGCTTTGTCTCAGAAATACTCTTTATTATTGATAAACATTTTCAGTAACATTTTTATTTATTTCCAAAGTGAATCTGTTTCAAAATTTCTTATACCTTTGTAAATGTACTATTTATTTTTGTTTAAATTATTACTCCTGATGAATATTGCAGAGTTGTGTAATTTAAAATTTGTATACAGCTCATCCGTTAGCTGTCCAGACTACCACAAGACAGTCCAACAAGTGCAGCAGCAAACCCATGAACCAGCACCAAATGGGCCATGCCAACATGCCAAAAATGTAAATCAACAAGTAATTTATTTAGGTTTAGTGCTTTCATCCTAGTTAGTTAAAACAGCGGGCGTCATCAGGAATGAAAATCCACCTGATCTGTGCCCATAATTAAATAATTTAATGACATGACTAATTACAACATTTAAAATGATCATATATAAAAATGGCTTTATAAAGATGCACACACACACACACACACACACACACACACACACACACACACATATATATATATATATATATATATATATATATATATATATATATATATTTATGTATATACATATATATAAGTCTAAACCACGATGTCAACAACACCACAATTTTGACAGCAAGAAAGATGACACCAAAAGGTCGACATACACTCCCCCAGTCCAATCTCTTTACCGCATTCTACCTAATAAACCCTTTCTTCACTTGCTTTTAGTCCTTTTTAATTTAATTACATTTTTTCAAACTGTGTGTGGACTAATATTGCTACATACTCAAGTGTGCCAGCTTGCACTGCATGTGAATTGTTTTTACTACTGTTTTTGCTACTTTTCTGAAAAAAAAATTGTAAGCCTGTTTCCTACCTTTCCTGTAATTAGTGTTCCAGACACAGATTTGCTGTATCCAGGACTATTTGTCAGCTTCTGAGCCCCCAAGCCTTTCTGTGTTGGAGGGAAGCCTTCTAGCTTATCAGTGGGAGTGGTAAGCACTAGGTAACCTGTCTACCACATAAGGAGTGGTTCTGGCCCAGAATTTGTAGTTATTGGCTGTTTGGATGGTCTTTCATCTCTCTCAACTTTCTGATTTGAAGGCCTGCATTTGCACTTGTTTCTGTCCTGTAACTCCTGGGCCCATCTCATTTGCTCACTCAAAAAAAAAAAAAAAAAAAAAATTATCTGCTTTTACTGTTTTTGTGTTTCTTCCTACTTTATTTTGCTTTTGCGTCATCTTAAAAGTACTCAATTGTATTTATTACTGCTTGGTGTAACTCATTCTAAGCCTTTTAGTTTAAGCACTTGGGCTTCAGACCAGTTGTTTTACATTAGGAAGGTTTGTGGTCTGCGCTGTAGTGGCAGGACAGGTAGCTTACATCCTTCTAAGTTGGGAACTGCTGATTGAGGGCTCAGTGTCCGTTATTCTAAAAGTGTATTAATTCTGTTTTAAGCACTTGGGCTTCAGGCCAGTTATTTTACATTAAAAGGGTTCGTGGTCTGCACTCTTGTGGGAGGAGAGGCTCAACTCTGCCCTTCTAGCTGGGAATTTCTGGTTAAAGGCTTATAGTGCCTGCATATTTAAACTGCTTCTTACTGAAATTGGTACACCTTGTTTGCTGTAGCATAGACTAGATCCAGGCCTGCTGAATCTAGCTTTGTTTGTATAACTTGAGCACTAATCCAGGCATTCTTTAAAGTATTCAATTGTATTTATTACTGCTTGGTAGTAACTTGATTAAAGTGTAGCTATCATTCTAAGTCTTTTGGATTAAGCACTTGGACTTCAGACCAGTTGTTTTACATTAGGAAGGTTAGTGGCCTGCACTGTGGTGACAGGACAGGTAGCTTACATCCTTCTAAGTTGGGAACTGCTGATTGAGGGCTCAGTGTCTGTTATTCTAAAAGTGTATTAGTTCTGGTTTAAACACTTGGGCTTCAGGCCAGTTATTTTACATTAAGAAGGTTTGTGGTCTGCACTCTTGTGGGAGGAGAGGCTGGACTCTGCCCTTCTGAGCTGGGAATTTCTAGTTAAAGGCTTATAGTGCCTGCATATTTGAACTGTTTCTTACTGAAATTGGTACACCTTGTTTGCTGTAGCATAGACTAGATCCAGGCCTGCTGAAACTAGCTTTGTTTGTATGCTTGTTGTTTGTTTGCTTATTTCCCTGAAACGCTAATTCCACCTAAAACGCGGCTTTTCAGCACTTCTGTGGATCCCTAGTGGTATCTGCATTGCTTACTGTACTTATTTTCTTGTTTCACTTGAAAGAAAGTTACTGTTTGTCATTTTTGCATTTAAGTTACCTGTAACACCTTGCATTTAAGTTACCTGGCACTTGCTCACTAAAGCAATTGTATAAGTCAGCACTAAAATATTGAAAGCACTACACCCTCACAAACTCCCCTTGAGTACCTCATTCCCCATTGGCCCTTTTTTTCAATTATAAAGGAATTCCCAATACTATTCTAGCATGTCCAAAGGTCAGTTGTCAATCTCCTCTCCAGTCTAGCTGGTGAATCTGGGAATCTTGAGGCAATGTTACAACTGCCTCATGTACACAGACAACCTTCTCCTCCTCCCAACAAATTCCAACACATGTGAGAGATGCAACCATATAGCCATACTGGAGGCTAAGCTCTCTCAACTCAGTACTGGCAAAACCAGTCAGGAGGAGAAGGAAACCACACTCACTACAATTCCAGTCTCACATAGACCTACCACGACAGTAAACCAAACACATAAACACACAAAACATACTGAGGCTCTAAATAAAAATCTGCCTAAGCAGCAGAGACCTCCAAAGCAGACACCCAAGCAACCGCTACCCCAAAACAAAACACGTGCAACACATATCTCACAAAGCCAGTGTGCCGAACAGTCACAGCCCTTAAGGCTAAACAACACACCTGATACACTTGTAATAGGTGACTCTATCGTCAGGCACACTGACGTCCCGCTCACCAGGCTGAACAAGGAGAAGGTCACGGTGAGCTGCCTGTCAGGCACTAGGATCCGCCACATAACACAAGCACTCAGGTCACTCCAAGGCAAGTACAAATATGACTCAGTCATTGTCCATGCTGGTGTGAATGGCCTGAGACGTACCTCCATGGACTACATGAAAAGAGACATAGAGAAGCTCTCTGAGCATGTAGCCCAGGCCGGTATGACCCTGACCTTGAGTAGCATCTTACCCTCACCAAGAATGATGCCACAATATGAAGACAAGATGATCAATTTCAGCAATTGGCTTAAGTATTGGTGTCATTCAAAGGGGATCCAATGCCTGTCAGCCTGGGATGACATGCTCAACAAGCCACGATGCTTCGCTAGGGACGGCTTGCACCTGTCACCCCTGGGCTTTCGGATATTGGCAAAGGCTCTTGCTACCCCCATAGTGCCTTTTTTAGGCAAGGCTCAAAAGACAAACCCAACTCCATAGGTATCACAAGGGATAAGAAACTAAAGGTAATGCTACTCAATGCCAGAAGTCTAAACCTCAAGATGCACACACTCGAAACTCTCCTTAGCATGGAGAACTTCGATAACTGTGCAGTAAAAGAAACCTGGTTCAAGGCTCCCGAGAGCACCCCAGCACTACCAGGTTATACCTCATACCATGCTTTTCGGCCCCAAAACTTGGACCGAACCACAAAAGGAGGGGAAATATCAATATGTGTCAAAGATACCCACACCTCCAGGTTGGTGGCACAGCACAAAGCATCAGAGACTATCCATGTGCAACTAACAGTGGATAAAACTGCCTTCCAGTTTATAGCCTGCTACAGACCACCCTCCCAAACCCAGGAACCCCACTCGGCCTTCCTGAGAACAGTGGAAAATATGAAGGTCTCTCCAAACACTATTATATTGGGCGACTTCAACTACCCAAACATAGACTGGGAGCATTACTCTAGCTCCAACACCCTAGCCCAAAGGTTCCTAGAATTTATAAACTCAAATGCTATGGAACAACTTGTTACCACTCCCACAAGAGGGGAAAACATATTGGACCTGATCATCACCAACATGGGGACTCTATGCTCCAGACCAGAAGTGTATCCCTCACTGGTAAGATCAGACCACAAACTAATCTCACTGGATATTCACATCCCGACTCCACACCCTGCCCTGAAAACCACAGTGAAAAACTTCTCTAAAGCAAATTTCACAGTCCTCAAAACTGAGGGGGAATCCTTCAAAGCACCCGGGCCTGTGGAAAATACGGCCCAGACTGCAGAATCCTTTATAAATGCATTCTATGAACACCTTCAGGAATGTATGGATCATGCAATCCCAAATAAAACCAAGACCCAATCCTCCAAAGGCAGACGTCCTGTCTGGTGGACCCCAGCCATAACCAAACTATACAATAGAAGGAGGAAGCTACTACATGATAGAGCAAAATCCCAAAAAGGGAAGGCATCTCTGATCAGTATTAGCAAAAAACTACGGGCACTCATAAAATCGTCTAAGGCCAGCTTTGAGAGAAAAATTGCACAGAACACTAAGGACAATCACAAGGCTTTCTTTAGTTATGTTAGGAACCTGGGTGGGAATTCCCAGATATGCTCAGAATTAGTCCAAAATGACAAAAAATACACCAAACCCACAGACATTGCCAACATCCTAGCTGACAGGTTCAGCTCATACTCCCCCCCCCACCAAAAGGGCAAATATCTATCCCAGCAGAGTGCTGCCCCCCTGACATCTCAGATGCCCAGGTAAGAGCTGCCCTCTCCAAAGCAAAAAACACAGCATCAATGGGACCAGACGGTGTCCCGGGCTGCGTCCTACATGAACTTCAAGAAGAGCTAAACACAAACATAAAACTACTGTTCAATTTCAGCCTTACTACAGGATATGTAACCAAAGACTGGTGTACAGCAACAGTGGTCCCTTTCCACAAAGGTGGTGCCTCAATGGATCCTGGAAACGATCACCCCATAAGTCTGACTAGCTTGTTCTGCAAAGCTATGGAAAGGATCATCATGGACCTCATAAATAAAGATATTGGGACCTACAGACACTGGATCCTACCCAGTTCGGCTTTGTTAAGGGCAGATCCTGCCTCTTAAACCTGGTTGATTTCTTTGAAACAGTCACCAAGGCCATTGACGAAGGGAAGATGGTCCACACAGCCTACCTGGACCTCGCAAAAGCCTTCGATACAATACCCCACTCGGGCATTATAGATAAGCTCACCAGCTTAAATATAAACCCCTATGTCACTAGATGGGTTGCAAACTGGCTCAAGGACAGAACCCACATGGTTAGAATTGCTGGAACCATGTCAGACTCCAAACCAGTTACAAGTGGCATCCCACAAGGCTCAGTCCTGGGACCTCTCTTGTTCTGTATATATTTCTCGGAGGTACAGGCCAACACGGAAGGACTGTGGCTGACCAAGTTCACAGATGACTGCAAACTGGGCACCATAATCAACTCTCCAGCTGACACAAGCATCCTCCAAAAGGGCCTCATAGAAACAGACAACTGGTGCAAGAGCCATGGCCTCAAGCTAAACGCCAAAAAGTGTATAGTCATCCCCTTTGGCAAAAACAAAGTGCCCACAAATTACCATATAGGTGGTAATCCATTAAGTACAGAAGAAATAATTAGGGACCTGGGGACCCAAGTTGATAGCAATCTCTCATTTGACAACCACGTGGCCAAATTGGTTAGAAAAACATTTTATATAGCCCACCTAATCATGAAGGGATTCACATCTAGATCAGGGGAGGTCATCGTGCCTCTTTACTCATCCCTCATCAGGCCCATAATTGAGTACAATGCCCCTTTTGGGATGTACCTTACCAGACACCTGCAGCAACTGAAAAGACCCCAAAAGTACCTCACCAAGAGGATCAAAGGGCTCAAACAGATGACATATGCTGCCCAGTTATAGAAACTCCAGCTCTACTCAGTGGCATACCGCCTGCTCAGAGGCAATCTGTGCCTGACGTATAAAGCCATGTCCAACCTGGAATTAATGGACATGCTGCACCTCAGAAAATCCAAATCCCATCGAGCTACGCACTCGAGAGACTTGAACCTCAGCACTGAAATAAATAGGACATGCTGGAGGGACAGATTCATAACCCAGAGGCTCACTTCACTCTGGAATAAAATCCCAGTCCAGGTTAGGCAGAGTCCCTCATTAACTCTCTTCAAGAGGAATCTTGATGAGTGGATGGGAGATCGTAGGTTTACCCTGGGTATCACTTCTGTGTCACTGTTAGACAGAGGCACAGTATACTAACCTCGAAAAAGGGCATAGCAAAATTAATTTAAAATGGATGGCGCAAGCCAAACACACTCTGGCTAGGCTTATAAATGCCCTAGGGCAGATAGCCTAGTATGAACCTATGAACCTATGAACCTATTGGAAATGCAGACACTAAACTGTGCATGTGCAAATAAAAATCTCGCCTCATGCAGCCAACAAAAAACAAAATAACATTATTTTTTCCAAGTGGGCAAGCCTCCCCACAACACCCACACCTATGCTAATTACATATATTAACTCTGAGATTGCACATTCCCTCGGAAAAGGGTATATTCCCTTATCTGGGGATTGCCAGTCAAGCACAACTGTTGACCATTTGCATCTGTTAACCTTCCATGGTTGATTTTCTTGCTCTTTACATTGTGGTATGTCACCTTAATGAGGTTTTATCATATATAGATATACATATTGGCATAGATACATATACATACAGACACACACACACACACACACACACACACACACACACACACACACACACACACACACACACACACACACACACACACACGTGTGTGTGTGTGTGTGTGTGTGTATTAATATATATATATATATATATATATATATATATATATATATATATACATATACATATATATACACACACACATACATATACACATGTATATATATATGTATATATATATATATATATATATATATATATATATATATATATATATATATATATACATACATATATGCATACAGGAAAAAAACAATGCTGTAAAACTTCAAATTTGATTTAGTCAATATTTGAATTAATCAAATGTTTAAATTCCAATTCATAAAAATAACAAAATGTATACTTAAATGCACCATACCAGTTTAAATGGTATCAATATGCATTATAAATTAACGGCTTGCAATTTTAAGACTCTAGTAATTGACACACCCCGGGATTCAGTAAGGTTCTGTACGGAAGCAACCGTTTAGGAGCAGCATGGCAGCGCACCATGCACAGTAATGAAGGTGTGCTGTCTCTGCTCCTAAACGGACACGGAGCATGGACGAGTGCAGGAGGTGTGTTTGAGAGAAGAGCTCTCACAATACACATGCCCCTGCACTCAGGAATTACTGTTTGGCAATAACAATGAGCAAGAATGCTCATAGGAGGTTGCATACCTTCCAACTGTACAAATCATTGCATAATGTCTGCACATTTGTTGCCCATACAGTTGGCCTTTACCCAAGTTGTACCCTGAAATCACAGGATGATGTCAGGAATGAAGCCATGAAATAATGCCATACACATGAGTGTCATACACCAAAATCCATTAGAAAACATATATTAAAACCAATCCTGTTACTCTAGCAACTGTCCCAAGTTTATAAGTGCAATAATTAATATATGTCCGTAGTTAGACCTTATGTTGTCAAGCTTTGTCCAACTAATGTGCATTAAGAGGTTGAGAATTATGGGGGATTGCTAGGATGTTCATAGGTTCATAGGTTCATAGGTTAGTACTAAGCTAACTGCCCTTGCGAGCCATTTTAAGCTTAGCCAATTATCCCTTGTGAGACTCAAACCCTGCACCTTGTGTTTGTAAGGCAAACACCTTAACCATTTGGCCACCCTCCCAACCCTTAAATGAAGAGGAGAAAATACAAAGGTTCATAGGTTAGTACTAGGCTAACTACCCTTGCGAGCCATTTTAAGCCTAGCCAATTATCCCTTGTGAGACTCCAACCCTGCACCTTGTGTTTGTAAGGCAAACACCTTAACCATTAGGCCACCCTCTCCAAATGTGCAGATATATGCAGGAATACACAGCAATAATTGGAACCTGTCCCTTCCAAGAGAAAATAGCAGTCGAAAATTTTTTTTATCAAACAGATTAAATTTAACCATAGGTGCGCGGGTTTGCCCATTGCTTAGCTATGCATACTGTAGCTTAAATGGCACAAGAAGATAAATATCAAGATATATGCAAAGAAAGCAGTACTGCAATAGTGTAGTGTCTAGAGCATTTGCCTTATGAGCAGTCATTCCTGGTTTGATTCTCACTGTAGTAAATTCCATTTTCAATGTCAAATCATGTTATGAAAATTTGTTTTGCTGTATAACCTACTAAATAACATATATTTGTGAACTGGAGTACTGTATTAAATGCAGATGTGAGGTGTCATTGTAATAATGTTGTAAAATTCACAGATAAACACAAGTGCTCCATACAGTATATGTACACATGAATCAAAGATACAAATTGAAGCTATAATGTGTAATGAATGATAAATCCATAGAGTGTCCAAATCCACCACATTCCCAACAGCCATGTTACATTTCTGTCTAAATTAGTGTGGGGGTAAGCGGGAGTAAGTACTTGTAAGCAGTAAGGGGGTTTAAAATTGTTTGTGTGGGGGTACACAATGTGCACATAGGTTAAGCAATATTGAAGCTAACTCCCTGTAAGCATATTTAACCTGAAGTTAGCATTGCTTACCATCGCGCAAACCCGCCTGGACTCTTCATACGTGTGGCCCATGGGTTAGGGTAATCAGATGGGACAGTTGTACCACAGGAAACATCAGTCAGGCCTCTCTACAGGTAGCGTATGCATAACAGAAAAGGTCCCCAAAATGCATGGGTTGCAATGTGTACTGGTGTACCAAGACCATGTTGGAAACCTACAAACAGTATCAAGTAAGATACATGTGCTGCACAACCAGCACCTCACCCCACATCAGGCCCACCATCCCATCTGCACCTTGTCGGTGCTAGTGTACACCTGTATGTTTTCCATTCATTAGCTGGGACTAGGCTGGTACACATGGTGTTCAGTGTTTGGGACACTGCAAAATGACACACATGTGTAAGCCATAGTTGCCAAGTATCTGCATAAAGGCTGAAGGTGGGGAGGGGGTGTCATCATGACAAAAAAGTGCACTGCAGCAGGGATCCAAAGAATGCTATGAATGGCTGTATCTACACACAGTCAGGGTCAGGAACTGTGGCAGACATAACCCTGACTCCACAGCAATAGTGACGGCAGTGTGTGAACTCCAGGGGATGTGCACATGAGTTGACCTTGCAATCATGCAGAGTGTAGTGCAGACTAACCAAATACTGGCAAATGCAGATGGCCCATGCTAGTATACCCCTGCCAGGAATAGTGAGTGCTGTAGTACACATAGCAGTAGGTGCAACAAACCATCATGATAAAGGTGTGCACATATATGCACCCATGAAGTGTATGCATCTCAATCAGCACAACTAACACATTTGTTTGACACTGCATTTGGTTGTATAGGTCATATGTCACATATCAGGTTTATGTAATGTTAACATATGCAGTAATGTGGTCCCATGGCATATCAAGGAAGAGGGTGTCATATCAATAAGGGTGTGTACACTCCCCATTGCCATGGTAAGGTTTGAAGATTGTCAGTGTAATTGTATCGTATTGGCCATACATGCACTGCTGATAATGTGATCTGTAAATCAAACATCAGGTAATCACAAATGACATCTGTCCATATATCATCCCAGGTATGTGTCAGACAAACACATAGGGTCTATGAGCAGCAGAGCAGACATAACTGACACAGTAATACACATTCAGCAATGGTGTGTACACCTGTGAGGTATGGTGCACAGTACATGCCAGGGTGCCGAACAGGTGCAGAGCAATACTATGTACATGGGTGCAGTGTGTTCCAGGGGAAGGGGCATCACCTACTAACACAGCCCATGCATTACACACATGTATACTGTTGCTAGCATGGATTGACTATAGCTGCACTGCATGTTGAGTACCATATGTCATGCATGTTGACAGATGGGTAATGGGAGGTCTGTTTGTAATATCTTTGTGCAACCTCACCTGTAAGTTTGTGTGTAGGGGTGGGGGTTATTTTGTCTGTAAGTGCAATCTGGTGGAGTGGAGGAGGATGATGTATGTAGGATGTGTGTGTGCATGTGTGTGTGTTTGTGTGTGTGTCCATGTATGCACGTGTGATTGTGGGGTTGTTCCTACCTCTAGACTTCCCTTTGAAATCATGCAATACATGGACATGGACAGACACATGAGACACCAAGAATACTTGTCTGACATGTAATCTCAACACAGCTGATAGTATAATAAGGTCTGTAGCATGGAACATGCATTGACAGGGAAACTAGACACCAGGTATATGCTATAATTGCAATCAGCAGAAAGGCAAAATAATCCCCATATATGCAGCACTACAGATGCATTGG
The DNA here is from genome assembly GCF_019279795.1 of Protopterus annectens. Classification (NCBI taxonomy): domain Eukaryota; kingdom Metazoa; phylum Chordata; order Ceratodontiformes; family Protopteridae; genus Protopterus; species Protopterus annectens. The sequence goes on along the minus strand of NC_056727.1, from coordinate 368,764,142 downwards.
GGAATTACTAGACAACACCAGTGAGTGTTTCCAAATATTATTATTGTCCACATAATGAGTTAATAGAGCAACAGATCTTGCATTTACTGAGCAATAGTTACATATGACACTCCAGTATGTGACATTATTGAATGACTGTAGTAGCCCCTAACATATGGGGGCCATGCTCACAATGTCTGGACAAACCCAGGGTGAACATTGGCTAACAGCAGTGAGTCTTTGTAAAACTGACTCCAAGCAAGTCAAACAGGTAATGGAGTAACAGGTCATGTTTTGTGATCACTTATCTTGGCAAGTAGAAGAATGATACATTAATGATTGGTATTAATGAGTGTAAGTTTCCAAGTCTGATGCAGGATGGGGAACTTAACAGAGTAAACTTGGGGCAGTCTGTAAACTCAGGGACAGGTAAGTATTATGGCGGAATGTCAGGGTGTGTGTGTGTGTGTGTGTGTGTGTGTGTGTGTGTGTGTGTGTGTGTGTGTGTGTGTGTGTGTGTGTGTGTGTGTGTGTGTGTGTGTGTGTGTGTGTGTGTGTGTGTGTGTGTGTGTGTGTGTGTGTGTGTGCGTGTGTGTGTGTGTGTGTGTGTGTGTGTGTGTGTGTGTGTGTGTGTGTGTGTATGTGTGTGTGAGATGATGTCCATACAGACACTGAAAATGATGATAGGTGTATTGAGGCACAGGCGGGGTTGTCAGACGCCAAAACTGCGCCATCGTTTGACATCCCCTGTTATCCACCCCATCCTCGCACACAGTCACAATGCCTATAGACGCCCCATCACCAGTTGCCATAGCAGAGGGACAGTTGGCGGTTGGTGGCAGTGCATAGGACAGTGTGGTATCTATGGCTGCTGTGTCTGGACACAGCAGCCATAGCTGGATATCCAGCAGGGTACCACATAGGCAGATGTACAGGGGTGCTCGTTGGAGGGCTGCTGGTCATCATGCCCCTGGCAGAAGTGCTACATCTGGTACCACCAGATGCATGTTTCATGCTGTCATGGAGGTAGGCACATATGGAATGGTACAGCAGACAGGGTCTGAGGCTGCAGAGGGCTACTCTTTCAGATGTAACTGACAACATCTGTGATCTTGCAGGTGCCCTCTGTCATTTTACAGAGGTCATGGATAGACGGTGGGGTGAGATGGTGGGACTCATTGACCATGGATTGTCCATGCTAGAGCATGTGCTGGGAGTGGTGCAATGGCCACATGGACTTAGGCCAGCAACACCAACAGCTGGAGGTCAATGTGGACATGCAAGAACCCCAAGCCGCTCCCATAGTGGCAGTACCAGCTCCAGTACTGCAGAAGGGGTGCTGTCCACACCAAACCACAGCAGGCCACATGCATATGGCCCTGGCCAGTCCCAGGAAGGACCTGGTTCCAGTGGGCATATGTCATCATCAGGGGAGAGTACCATATTGCGGCTTGTACCTGGACATGCCCATAGAACCCCTGGCAGGCACAGTTCTTGTGTCTGTGGCCAGAGGCGGTGAGCTGCACACCCTGCCATGTATGGTCTGCAGCTGTCCAACAAACACCTGTAAAGGGCAGCCACATGGCAGAACTGTGTGCATGCATACTCACACACAATGCAAACACACCTAGGGCAACCCCATACCTACATACACCACATCACTATGGCCATATCTTTAAGACCCCTCACTCACACACATGGTGTCAGACATATGGCTCAGCCTAGGTCTCTGGAAAACCAACAGAACACCCTGAGCATATGATGATACCTGTGCCACATCCCTGTCATCCATAACACTGATGCAGGGACAGGCTAATATGGTTCTGATGCACAAGGTGACTGTACTACAGTGTACCAATGTCCTGCTGTGCAACATGTTGTCAGCAGTAAAGTTTAATGCTTACATGTCAGGAAGTGTAGCTGTCCAGCTATGATGCATTATAGCTGTTATTAACACTGAGTGATTGTGGTCTCCATAATGTTATCCGTTTGTGTTTTGGGTGTCCATGTGTCAATCCACAACAATCCAGCAGCAGCAACAACAAACCAAAACAGTTAAAAACACTGCTGAAACAAAGAAGAGACTCCGTTGGACCCTGTCTCTATGATAATAACTGTATATGGAAGTACGGTTATCTTGGGTAGTTGAAGTGTAAAAACACCACAAATGCACTTGAACGAAAGAAATGAATGATCAAGTTTAATAAAAATAATACAATAACAGTCTAGACAATCACACATTAAGCTTTTTCATCTAGTTACATAGACTTCATCAGAACCTGATGAATCAGTTCTGATGAAGTCTATGTAACTAGATGAAAACGCTTAACGTGTGATTGTCTGGACTGTTATTGTATTATTTTTATTAAACGTGATCATTCATTTCTTTTGTTCAAGTGCATTTGTTGCATTTTTACACTTCAACTACCCAAGATAACCATACTTCTATATACAGTCATTATCATAGAGACAAGGTCCAATGGAGTCTCTTCCTTGTTTCAGCAGTGTCCATGTGTCAGTAGGAGGATGGTCTGCTGTCATATCTCACAAGGGGTATGGCACTGTGGTGACACCTTGGCTGTGCCATATCCTGGGTACAGGCAAACACATGTCACAGGTCTGTATAACAGTTACTGCCTGTGCCACATGACTGACAGGTCTGTGGGTGGTGTATACCGGTGAGTGCATGATGGCTGCTGTTAGCAGTCCTTCTACAGTGGATAATGGTAGTTGTATTGGGTTGTACACAGCACATGTTTGTGTATAACACACACAGTGGCTTTGATGTTGATGCAATACACAGAGAATACTGTACACATGGATGCATGTATGTATCTGTGAAAGGAACCCATTGTAACCTATGTAATTTCACCTAGCCAGACTACACACAACAACACATTGTGGAATAAGCAGTACGCTAGTTTAATATCATCGACGATGGTACCAGCACGGTATATGTCCCCTTTCCCAATGTAATGCAATCCTCAACTGGGTAAACATGTGTGTGCTGGTGTGGGTGGCACAACCATACACTTTGGAGGGTGAGAGGTGCTGTACAACCACAGATAGTGTGATAGACAACTACCTAACCTGTTAACATGAACTGTACAGTTTTACAGCCAGCTACATGGGGGGATACACTCAACAGTAATTGCAATGATGATGGCTGGTGTCCACAACAGCCACACCCAGCTATATATGCCAACTCCAGTATCGCTGCTCACCTATACAGTGGGGAAGAGGCCATTTACACATCTAACACTAGTTGTGATGGAATGTATTTCCACAGGATGATACCTGTGAAGTATTAGCATATGCCAGGCAGTTCTTGGACAGATGACCCCCAGGGACATGTATATTCTGCAAACTGAAGTAGCTACCTCCACATACATGCACACTCTTACTTGGCAACAATGGGATTAGACCCCTACCTAGGTATGTAGTGCTACTGATGTGTGTGGCTTTAGTTGCACACACCACACAGCTTTTATGATGAGGTGTATTCCAGTTTACATGTTACATGCAGAACATCCCTAGGCATGTACAGTATGGTAATGGGGGATGTAATGGTTGTTTATGGACAATACATAGTGTGACATACCGTCATATACACATTGACAAACACATAACAATTAGACACACATCTGAGAGACCTGGGCCTATCAGTGCTAACTACCTTGTCAGTATGATCATTGTGTTACAGGTAGGTTGCACACAGCACATGCATAACTGGGCTGGATAGTGTTATCAGTTACCTGTATGGTTGATGGTGACAGTGGTCACCATACAGTGGTACATGGGACATGTACCGGGGGGTACCATGGTGCAATGACAGTATACCCAGCACCCACAACCCACTGTGGATATTGTATGCACTGGAACCCATGACGACACTCTGACATACCCACCATCACACATTGAACAGGACTGCAATACAATCCCTTGTCCATCCCAAGAGTGTTACTACAGGGATATGCGTCTAATGCACATGCCACAGGCATAGTAGGGTGATGCATTGTCATGCCTCTCCTATGGTCAGCAACATCGCTATCCCTAATACTATGTGAAAATATGTATTGTACAGGGGCGGCTCGTGCTATAGTACTTCAGGACTGCAGCCCTCCTACCTAGAAAAAAGAAAAGAAAAATCTGTGAAACAAGAAAACAAAACAAAAAAAAATCACGAGTCCCGACTCCTCTGCTCATGCTCGGACACATTGGGGAACTCAGACTGCCTTTGTCAGCAGTCCGGATACAGACAAAGAGATACCCAGGAATCTGTGCAGTGACGACTGCACAGAGCAGCTCCATACTGCTTCAGCTGCAGGCAGAACCAATAAGGACTGAGATCTTGTGGGGATTTCACTGCTGTGTGGGCTTTGTTCATGGAACGGGTAGGTGTGGAAACAGTTGCTGGATGGATACATGTGGATTATGCTGCTGGACAATTTTTTTTACAGCAAGTGTGTGTATAATGCCCCAGTTGCTATATACTGGTGACTAAAGAGAACAAATGGTGGTGGGTAGATATACTCAGGCTTGAGCTCTGTACCTTGGATGCAGGTGGGAAGGACATTAATTCCCTATCCACCACCATTTCTAAAAAAATTTGCAGATTTTTGCCTCATATTTGTTCTGTTCCTCATAAAATATGTGGTTTCTGTATCTGCATCAGTTCCTTTCAAAGTCAGTGGTGCACTGATAACATTGCTGTCTGATAACTACAGGCTCTCTGGTTTGATTCTTGGCTGGGGTGCCTTCTGTGTGGAGTCTGCATGTCTTCCTATCTTACAAAGATGTGTCTGGAGTTTCTCCCTGTTCCGCTGAAAATTGTCTTTTGTTCGAAGTCAGACTAGTTTCCTGGTTAAATGTTTAAAAATAACAGGCATTTGAATTTCAGACTTCATATTCTTCAGAAAGTACATGGTAACACAAAACCATTTATTCTAGCAGTTGTCTAAGTTTATACCATGGATATTTGAAATGTGTCCCTATTTTTGGGACTGTACTCCCCCATTATTGGCTTTGTCCAGGTATTTTATGCTAAGGTTGAGAGCTATCTATGGTGAGAACTGAATTCACTGAATGTTTGGAGGCTGTACCCCCCCCCCCCCATTACTGGCTTTGTCCACATGTTTTTTGCTAAGAGGTTGAGAGCTATGGTGAGAACTGAATTCACTGAATATGTCTGGGGGCTGTATTCCCCCTATTATTGGCTTTGGTCAGGTGTTTTGTGCTAAGAGGTTGACAGCTATGGTGAGAACTGAATTCACTAAATGGTAGCCATTTAAGTTTGTCTTCCTCTCTTTCACAAAACAGCTGATTTGGCATAGTGGTATGTTTCTCTGACTGTTTTGCACAGGGTCCCCTGGGTTAAAGACGTGGCAGTGAAATGTATGGTGGTAACAAAGCATTTTATTCTAGCAACTTTCCAACATTATACAAACAATGTTTGAAATGTGTCCCTGGTTTTTGGGCTTTTGCCCCCCCCCCCCAATAAATTTCGGCTTTTTTCCAGATTTCTTGTGCTGCAAAGTTCAGAGATACAACTGTGTGTCGAGTAGATTTTACAAGGAGCTGAGAGCTGCAGGGGAACAAAACTTTAGTGCTGCTTATTCTAAGTCTGCTTGTATTGTTAATAGCACAACAGGTAGTGTACTTGCTTTTGATGCAGAAGGCTGTGGGTTCTACTCCCCCAGTAAATAGATGCATTGCTGATACTGTACTGTGTTGTAAAGGGGGTGGATGCTGCAGTCCTTTTTGGCAAAGATACCTAGAGTAGTAACTATGAACCTGTTATCAGTTTGCCATACAGTCCCTATTGCGATATTACTAGCTTATCATTTTTTTAATTCATGCAACATAGGCAATTTATTCCTCAAGGGCAACAGGCACTTTATTTGTAGATGAATAAACAATGACATATAAAGTTGTTCGCTAGCAGCAACCTCTTCATTGTTACAGATTTCTTTAATGTGGAATTATTTAGATTACTTTTACTACTTCAGAGATTGTGCATATTTACTGATACTGGTGGACTGTAGAAGGTTGAGTAGACTTTTATGATGGAAATGTTCTGAATTGGGTAGTTTTGTCATTGGTGCATGCATTTTGTTTCATTGTTTACTGGGAAAATTTTCAAAACAATAAATTTAAAATGCCCTCTAACAACTGTACTGTATTGTACAAGGAATACAATTTAATACAATTGGGAAGGTGTATAAAAAACATGTGTATGTTTCGTGTTCAAGGGGCCTATGATTTGAAAACAGCCCAAAAGGGGCCTATGATTTGAAAACAGCCCAAAGTTAATCTTTATCTGCCACTGGCAAAATGTATTTTCTTTGAATGTGGGTTTCAATGCATGTGAGTTTCAAGGTCAGAGAAATTTTAATGCTAAGTCTGTTTTCATTGTGAGACTGCATTGCTTTGTTTAGCAGATATCTATTGGGGTTTGTGCTGTAAAAATGCAAAATAAAACTTTCAAATGAAATCCAAATCATCGCAGAAGTAAAGCAGTATGCACATTACAGTGTTTATGGTAAATGGGGCAAAATAACCAAGGAATGGGACATTGGAATGGTTGCAGGGGGGAGGCTCCAATCGACCATGATTTTGAGAGGGGAAGGGCAGCAAACTCAGACAGCCCCGGTTGAGCTATACCTCTCAGCTGTCCATATTTTTGCAGAATGAATAGATATTTGCTTCTTATTTTGGTTTGTTCCTAATAAAATGTGTGGTTTTCTGGCAAATCATTTAGGAATTAAGTCACTAAATGACAGACATTGAGTTTTACGTCATAACCTTCAGAAAAATGCATGCTAAAGCAAGACCTGTTATTCTATCAACTGTCTTAAGTTTATACAAGAACAATTTTTAGTAGTGTTTGTATGTTCCCCCAATATATTTGACCTTGTCCAGATTTCCAGCATTAACAGGTTGAAAGGTATGTGCAAATAAATTGCTTTATAGACTTAGGCATATCCAAACCTCTCAACTGTCCCCAGTTTTGGCTCATAATGTTGCTCTTCCCCTAATAATTCATCTGCAAAATGGCAATTTTTTAAGAAAACATGGAGGGTTTACAATTTAATAGATAACTGTAATAATCAGTTATAGATTACTTTTATTTCAGAAATGCATGTAGATTCTTTTATTTTGTCAGCTGCTCATGTTAGCAGTACTAATATTAAAAAGCGTCCCTTCTTTGACAGGTTCTCAGCTGTATTGTGTGGCTATTTTATATTTTTGCATTACATTTGTGGTCCATTTTTCATTAAATTGTGTTTTTTTGGCAAATTAGTGGCAAATCATTAAAGACTGAAGTTAGAAAATAATGAAAGACATTTGAGTTTCAGATTTTGTACCTTTCAGACAATTCATACTAATGCAAGACCTACTATTCTATTATTTTTCTAAGTTTATAAGAGCAATATTTAAAAATTATCCTTATTTTTGGGCCTTTGTCCCACTTCTATGTATGGCTTTGTCCAGATTTCTTGCTCTGAGGTTGAGAGGTATGACAAATGTGTCAGGGCCATCACAGTCAGCCAGAGACATTTCAAATTATGACAAACTTGTTGCACCCCACTCCCCCATGTAGTGACTCTGGATGTGTCCAAGCAAGGCAAGGAGCAGTGTAAATGTGCAGACTGCCCCCCCCCCATCCAAGGTAAACACAAGTACTACAGTGGCTTTTCATCTGTCATTGATTTTGCAGAATGTTCTGGTTTCTGTCATATTTTTATACTGTTGATTTATGCTTATTATTATTCAGAAAGTGTCTTTTGCTCTGGGTTTAAGTAGCAGTGCTTTAATGACCATCAGGTACTCTTGTCTGATATTGTAAGATGCAAGTAAGTTTTAATAAGCAGTATTGCCAACATTGAAAGCCTTTCTGTTGTTGCCATGCAGAAAATACTTACATAACTAGATAACGTATAAGCCTTGGGTATTGAAATGCATATGACAGTATTTGTAATAAAGGACAGGATTACATTATGTTAAGCTCATTACAGGCTTTACCTGCAAACTAAACAGAATGCCAGTCTATCATGTGTGGTCCATATCCTGTGCAGTAATCCTTTAAGCAATATATGTTGAGCTTGTTTCTTGTTTGCTTTTCATTTTTTACTTTGATCATGTTTTCCCCATGAAACAAGTAGATAGTTGTTGTCAGGCAGCAGGTCTTTTTTGGATAAGAAACATTTTTACAAGTTGGGGTATCACAGAGATTGCTACTTTCAGCATGTTACTTGGTACTTTAATCAAGCTGAATATAAATTATAATTAGAACTGGAGTGCATGGAGAAGTGATTTGAGTTACGTGCTGCTTGTTTTTCTTACACTTGATTTTGACTGGCATTCCAGTAATGTATTTAAAAAGTAATTTATTTTTTCATGCCTCACATCCTTTTTGTTTCCATCTAGATATTAAGTAAGCTGTCATGCAGCCAATGGATTGAAATATTTGTTTTCTTCTACACTTCATTTTGTCTTGATTGGAATCTCATAATGATGGTTTGGCACCCAGGGCAGCGTATTTAATTAAAGTTACAGTTTTTGTGGTTTTGAGCATAGCTCCTCCCCTTTCTATTTGCCCACACCCATTCCCATTGACCCCACCCATTCAGCTGTCTCCTGCAGCCCCACTTTGATTTGAAGTCACCAGCCACCACTGGTATTGTAATAGGAGTATGTGGCATCATAATGCTGTACCCTACATATATACACACATGCACACATACACACACACTTGCCAGAACTCAGTGAGTATCCCATGCCTATTAACCCATTTGTACAACAGTGTTGTGCTGGTACTGCAAGGCCCAGGTAGCACTTAGGGAGAAGAGCTTAACAAGGTATATGTAATGTCTGGTACAGCAGCAGCCACATCTAACTGTGGCAATGGGCGGTGCGGTGGGTGTGAAGGGTCTCAGGGTATTCCCAACTACAGGTCTACAAGCACATAGACACTGATATTCTCAGTAATGCACACATACACATTTTTCAGTACTGGAGTGCATTGGTGCAGGTGTTCATAGGTTTGTGCCAGGCCATTGTCCATGGAGAGATGGGAAGTGTAGGGGATGTGTATAGAATGGTATAATGCCACTTGCCATGTGCCAGCAGGCCATCTATCAACAGACACCACTGGGGTGATCCTCAGGGTGAGAGTGACATGCATCAGCCAATCATCTGGGTGCCTCTTGTAGAGGGCGGGTAAGGTGCTCCAGTTAACATGTATGCAACATGTATTACATAACATGGTTAGTGTCTGTCTTGGAGAACTGTACCCAAGCATGTTATGTTGACTTTGGTAGTGTAGTTGAGGTATCCATGGCATGTGGTGCGTACAGGGTGTGGAGTCCTATCTGTGGCATTTATAACACAGCTGGGCAGACATGTCAGTTTCAGTCAAGCATGGATTGCCTGTAAGTATCCAAGATGGATACCTGACATCTACGCATCTGTACAGAGGACTGACAGACATCAGCTAGTCAACTAGCTATGCATTAGGATGAATGTGTTGACAGATAGATGTCTGACACCGATATGTATGCCATTACTACATGATGGCAGCCCTCACTGACGTGCTATACACACAGTAGTCTATAGTTATTTTCCACATGTCAGATCATTATCCAGTAGGAAATATTTAATGAGACAGCTTACACACCAGGAACACGACAGTGAGGACACAGAGTCCATCTTTGCATGCAGGGGTGTTTGTTTCCAGTACTACAATTAGCAATCTAATCTTACTTGGGAAAGCACTGTCAACAGTAGTAATGTAATGATACACTACATGCCAGTGTGACTGCATATAACCTGGGATACTACCCATGTATGTAACACATTTGCATGGATAAGAGTGTTGCACAAGCCATATATACTCAAGTGTCCCAGACAGCAGACTCACACCCCTTGCTACTGTAATGACAGCACACTGATGCATGTTATGTACATGGCATTACATGCACTTATTACAGATGTCATTACCCTGCTATGTTATCAGACTGGAATGTGAGCACTGGTTAACAGGGCTGAGCCATACTTAGCAGGTGACAGCATTGCTGCAATATAGCAGCTAAGCACATTTGCAGACTGGTAAGCGAAGCATACATGGTGTAAGGGCCCGTACGTTTAACCGTACATTAGCACTGCTTACCTTCACGCAAA